>NW_026705088.1:1085000-1318857 GCF_029867415.1 Vicia villosa | reverse complement strand
AATGATGTTGTTTTGATATTGATTCTTTATGGTTAGTTGGTTAGCATTAATTCTAATGACTAATTGCTTGATGTTGAAAATGTGTGTTCATGTATAATTGACAAAAATGAGAATTAACATGAGATAGTATGATTACTAGTGTTAATTGGATTGTGTGAATCGTAACTGATTAATTGGCCTCTCATATGTGAATGATGTGTGTGTGTTGTGAATGTTGTGTACAATTGGTGGATAATTCATAGAGTTGAATTGTTGTGATATGTGGAAAGTTAAGATGGTAGAGATGATCTTAATTGCATATATTTGTGAGATTGTACATACATTCATATCATAGTGTGCCTTGAAACATAGGTGGAATTGCTTTGAAACACAAGCGTGGCTTGGATTCTAGAGTGAATCGGAAAGCGGTAAACTATATGTTTACATTTGGTGGCTTTGGTCTTGTCCGGATCTGAAGCGTGGCTAGATTCTATATGAATCGGAAGCGGTGGAACTTTGGGTCCATATTGGGTACCACATGCATAGAGTCACATGTCTTGCATTGAGTTACATTGGAGTTATGTGATGTTTGAATATATGTAATTATGTGATTAGGTGATTGTTATGTGTGCATGAGATGTGATAATTAAATTTGGTGATGTTTGATACATGATTTTGGTGATATATGTAAATGAAACGTATATGATGAGAATGCAAATATATATATGTATTAATGATATATGTATATATGTGGAATATATGAACCATGTTTTGCCATTGTTGATAGTTGTATTAATTTACGTTGTGATTAGGAAGTATATGTTATTATGTGCTTGAATGACATACTTGTAAACTTGAATACATTGTTATAGTTGATAGTTAACATTATTGTTGTGATGCAAATTGCTTATATTGAGAAGTGGTGAATTGTGTATGATTTTATCTTTGCTATATGTATTATCATACTTTCCTTTATAATGTTTGATATCTCACCCCTTCTGCTGATGTTTCCCCTACCATGGGAAATGGGCAGGTACTCAAGTATAACTATGGAAGTTTGTAGGTTCATCGTATCCAGTTGGTGTGCCGCTCTGATACGTAGCACTCGGGGGGTTGTCTATATTGTTGTTTCTATGTTGTTCATGTTTTAGTTGAGTTCCAAATTGGATATTGAGAAGTACTATGATGTTTGAATTTGTTTCCAATTAAATAAGATGATTTGTTTATAAAGCTGAATGTTATGATTCCGCTGCATATTAAAATGAAGTTGGTTTGTCTAAGAGCTGTTATAAGTTGTTTTGTGCTTATCTGAGATTAAAGTGCTATGTATCTGTTTATGAGTTGTTAATATGAAGTAAATGTGATATCCCAAATACTTGTTGATAGTTTTTAAAATACTCTGATTTCACGCATGATATTTTCGGGTAGAATTTGGGGTGTTACATTAGTGGTATCAGAGCCTGGTTGGTCCGTCCGGCCATGTTGTCGAGTCAGTTGAGTTGTTTGATAGTTGAATGCTGTTAGTGTTTTATTCCTCAGTACGCGACATGTGTGTGAAACACTGTTGGTACTTGTTCGTTTTGTTGCAGGGTTAGTTTAAGCGAAGTAGGGAGAAGCTGTGCTTCTCGGATATGTTTCAGTTGTAAGTTATTGGTGTAATATATTGCTTAAGGAGACAGAACAATCAATGTAGAAGTTTGTTGGTTCCGAATTCGAAGGTAACATGGATTTAAGATTTTGTTTGTTTAACAAGTCGGATCATCTTGGAATAAGGATAATTGTTATAAGATGGAATTTAGGAAGTTGCCATATTCAGCATTATTAGTGGACTGTGAAGTTATCAATTTAAGTAACCGTTGCGTAGGATGTTGACTTAAGAATAATGATTAAGCGACGGATTACGGTAGACCTTGTCAAGGGATCCTTGGCAAGAGATTGGAAAAGTTGTCGAAGTTGTTGGAACGTTCAAGTCGGAGTTAGAAATGTGAAGGGACGAGTATGATTCCAAGAATAAAAAGTGTTGATAGTGGTGTAAAGGAATTATGTTCTAATGTTATCACAAGGTGTGTGTTAGCATGTTCAGGTGATTTTGGGAGTTAATGAAGTATGGTACTTTTGGTGACGTAAAGGATTCTATTGCAGTTAAGTAACGATGGTTTACGCTACCATTATGGTTGTCGGCTATCTATTGACAAATTGAGGAACTGATCACCCTTAATCTCTTGTTGATAGTAGACGGAATCGTATTGGAATGAGATAGACTTGTCTTACCAGCTTGATAATATTGGAAGTGAATAAGTCTGTGCAAGATGGTGCGATGTTGTTTAGGTTGTTTGCAAATTTGGATGTTCATGAGGAAATAACGATTGGGGGATTATCGATAGTTGGCGCATTTGCATAAGTGTTTCCTGAAGATGTAAGTGATTTACCGTCAGAAAGAAAAGTTGAGTTTTCGATCGATTTAGTTCCTGGAACTAGTCTTGTATCGAGGACTCCATATAGGATGTCTACTTATGATGTTGAAAGAGTTGAAGAGTCAACTTGAAGATTTGTTTGAGGAGAGGTTGATTCGTTCGAGTGTGTCGTCTAGAGGTGCATATGTTTTTGTTGGTTAAGAAGAAGGAAGGTTTTGCAAGGCTTTATGTTGAAACAAAAAGGACAAGTTGTAGCTTATGCTCCAAAGAAACTTAAGATTCATGAGAGAAATTATCTGACGCAAGATTTTGAGTTGGCCGCCGTTGTTTTTGTTTTAAAACTTTGAAGGCAATACTTATTTGGATCGAGATTCGATGTGTATAGTGACTACAAGAGTTTGAAGTATTTGCTTGATCAGAAAGAGTTGAATATGAGACAGAGAAGGTGGTTGGAGTTCCTGAAGGACTAGGATTTTGCTTTGAATTATCATCCGGGAAAAGCGAACGTTGTAGCCAATGCATTGAGTAGGAAATAATTGCATATGTCTATGTTGATGATTCAAGAATTGGAATTGTTGGAATAATTTCGAGATTTGAGTTTGGTATGTTGAAGCTTACTTGTGGTATTCTTGATGAGATTAGAGAAGGTCAAAAATGGGATTTGAAATTGGTTGACAAGATGAAATTGATTGATTGAGGATAAGGTGATAATTTTCGGATTGACGAGAACGGTGTCATGAGATGTCGTGATTGAATTTGTATTCCAGATGTTTCGGATTTGAAAAAGAGAATTTTTGGGATGAAGGGCATCAAAGTGGTTGAGTAATTATCCTGGTGCTACTAAGATGTATCAAGACTTGAGAAAGTTATTTTTGTGGCGAGGTATGAAGAAGGATATTGCGGAATTTGTGCATTCGTGTTTGACTTGTCAGAAGTCAAAGATTGAACATCAGAAACCGTCTGGTTTGATGCAATCGTTGTCCATTCTTAAGTGGAAGTGGGATAGCATTTCTATGAATTTTGTTTTGGGTTTTTCGAGGACATCGATTAATTGTGAGGCAATTTGGGTCATTGTAGATGGATTGACGAATTTTGCTCACTCTATTCCGATAAACAGGAATTATCCGATGGAGAGACTTGCAAAGTTGTATTTTGAAAAGAATGTGAGTTGGCATGGTATTTCGTCGAGTGTTGTTTCTGATAGAGGTCTGAAATTTGCTTCTAGATTTTGGAAAGTTTTATAGAGTACTTTGATTATTAAGTTGTGTTTGAGTTCTGTTTATCATCCGCAAGCTGATGGTCCAACGGAGAAGACGATTCAGTAGCTTAAGGATCTTTTGAGAGCTTGTATTTTGAAGCTTTGTATGGTCGAAGGTGTGGAATGCCTTTGTGTTCGTGTGAGTCTGGAGAGAGTAAGTGTATTTTTGGTGATGAGATGGTTGTGTCGATTGTATTTTCGAGGACGAAAATATTCTAAGTGGGGGAGAGTTGTAACATCCCGATTTTTATTAATATTTTTATTAATTATATTAGTAATTACATTATTTGGTGTTTTTAATAATTACTTATTTATTTAGTTATTATGTGATATAATAATTATTTAAGTATTTAATTATGTGAGTGTTTGTATTTGACTCAATTGAGTTATTAGAGAGATATAACTAAATGGGCCTAAGTGATAGAAACATAATGGATGGATTGGTGGGTTAAGCCCAATTGACATAAGTGAGATAGTAAGAGAAGGTTAGGGTTTTAGAGGTTACTATTTTCATTTGGGGGAAAAAATAGGAAGAAGAGAAAAGAGGCAAAAGGGAAGAGAACAATGGTGGAAGAGAAAAGCTAGAAGAAACCTCATTTTCGCAGCAAGTTTCAGCATTGAGTCACCTTAGCAAAACGGATGTATCTCTCAATCCAACCGTTGGATCGTCGCGTGGTTTTGACACAACGTTCCTGACTCATAGAGGTAAGTTCTGACCGGAGCGATTTTGATTTTGAGGATTTTAAGTTCGTCTGATAAGCTGATTTCCGAACTGGTTTTTAGGTGTGTCTCCAAATTATGTTTGAAGGATTTATTTTGGAGAAAAGCTTAGAGCTATGGTGAAAGAGTTCATATTTTCCAAGGTAAGGGTGGGGTTCTTTCATGCTAAAGGGTTGTATGATAGTATGTTATAGTGGGTTTAATTCTATACTTTGATATCCATATTCTTCTATGTTGCAATTTTGGGTATTTGATGATTGTTGGAATGTGATGATATAAATGTGATAAGTTGTGTGCAATTGATAATCTATGTGTATTAGATTGTTATGTTTGTTGTGAGTAAACCATTGATAGTGAAATAATGGGTTTTGTTATAGAATTGGAAAATAATGGAATAGAAATATAATAGTTGAATTGAAATTAATATAGTTTAATTATTAATTGGATAGTTAAATTATTAGTTGAATTGATTCCAATAAGTCTATGTGATTGGAATATACTTGAACTTGGACCAATTATTCGGTTTATCGGTAAATTACGGTATTTTGAGAAATTGTTTGTAATTGTGTTTTGGCTTGAATATGTATGTTGAGAAATATATATTGTCATGCCAATGATGTTGTTTTGATATTGATTCTTTATGGTTAGTTGGTTAGCATTAATTCTAATGACTAATTGCTTGATGTTGAAAATGTGTGTTCATGTATAATTGACAAAAATGAGAATTAACATGAGATAGTATGATTACTAGTGTTAATTGGATTGTGTGAATCGTAATTGATTAATTGGCCTCTCATATGTGAATGATGTGTGTGTGTTGTGAATGTTGTGTACAATTGGTGGATAATTCATAGAGTTGAATTGTTGTGATATGTGGAAAGTTAAGATGGTAGAGATGATCTTAATTGCATATATTTGTGAGATTGTACATACATTCATATCATAGTGTGCCTTGAAACATAGGTGGAATTGCTTTGAAACACAAGCGTGGCTTGGATTCTAGAGTGAATCGGAAAGCGGTAAACTATATGTTTACATTTGGTGGCTTTGGTCTTGTCCGGATCTGAAGCGTGGCTAGATTCTATATGAATCGGAAGCGGTGGAACTTTGGGTCCATATTGGGTACCACATGCATAGAGTCACATGTCTTGCATTGAGTTACATTGGAGTTATGTGATGTTTGAATATATGTAATTATGTGATTAGGTGATTGTTATGTGTGCACGAGATGTGATAATTAAATTTGGTGATGTTTGATACATGATTTTGGTGATATATGTAAATGAAACGTATATGATGAGAATGCAAATATATATATGTATTAATGATATATGTATATATGTGGAATATATGAACCATGTTTTGCCATTGTTGATAGTTGTATTAATTTACGTTGTGATTAGGAAGTATATGTTATTATGTGCTTGAATGACATACTTGTAAACTTGAATACATTGTTATAGTTGATAGTTAACATTATTGTTGTGATGCAAATTGCTTATATTGAGAAGTGGTGAATTGTGTATGATTTTATCTTTGCTATATGTATTATCATACTTTCCTTTATAATGTTTGATATCTCACCCCTTCTGCTGATGTTTCCCCTACCATGGGAAATGGGCAGGTACTCAAGTATAACTATGGAAGTTTGTAGGTTCATCGTATCCAGTTGGTGTGCCGCTCTGATACGTAGCACTCGGGGGGTTGTCTATATTGTTGTTTCTATGTTGTTCATGTTTTAGTTGAGTTCCAAATTGGATATTGAGAAGTACTATGATGTTTGAATTTGTTTCCAATTAAATAAGATGATTTGTTTATAAAGCTGAATGTTATGATTCCGCTGCATATTAAAATGAAGTTGGTTTGTCTAAGAGCTGTTATAAGTTGTTTTGTGCTTATCTGAGATTAAAGTGCTATGTATCTGTTTATGAGTTGTTAATATGAAGTAAATGTGATATCCCAAATACTTGTTGATAGTTTTTAAAATACTCTGATTTCACGCATGATATTTTCGGGTAGAATTTGGGGTGTTACATTAGTGGTATCAGAGCCTGGTTGGTCCGTCCGGCCATGTTGTCGAGTCAGTTGAGTTGTTTGATAGTTGAATGCTGTTAGTGTTTTATTCCTCAGTACGCGACATGTGTGTGAAACACTGTTGGTACTTGTTCGTTTTGTTGCAGGGTTAGTTTAAGCGAAGTAGGGAGAAGCTGTGCTTCTCGGATATGTTTCAGTTGTAAGTTATTGGTGTAATATATTGCTTAAGGAGACAGAACAATCAATGTAGAAGTTTGTTGGTTCCGAATTCGAAGGTAACATGGATTTAAGATTTTGTTTGTTTAACAAGTCGGATCATCTTGGAATAAGGATAATTGTTATAAGATGGAATTTAGGAAGTTGCCATATTCAGCATTATTAGTGGACTGTGAAGTTATCAATTTAAGTAACCGTTGCGTAGGATGTTGACTTAAGAATAATGATTAAGCGACGGATTACGGTAGACCTTGTCAAGGGATCCTTGGCAAGAGATTGGAAAAGTTGTCGAAGTTGTTGGAACGTTCAAGTCGGAGTTAGAAATGTGAAGGGACGAGTATGATTCCAAGAATAAAAAGTGTTGATAGTGGTGTAAAGGAATTATGTTCTAATGTTATCACAAGGTGTGTGTTAGCATGTTCAGGTGATTTTGGGAGTTAATGAAGTATGGTACTTTTGGTGACGTAAAGGATTCTATTGCAGTTAAGTAACGATGGTTTACGCTACCATTATGGTTGTCGGCTATCTATTGACAAATTGAGGAACTGATCACCCTTAATCTCTTGTTGATAGTAGACGGAATCGTATTGGAATGAGATAGACTTGTCTTACCAGCTTGATAATATTGGAAGTGAATAAGTCTGTGCAAGATGGTGCGATGTTGTTTAGGTTGTTTGCAAATTTGGATGTTCATGAGGAAATAACGATTGGGGGATTATCGATAGTTGGCGCATTTGCATAAGTGTTTCCTGAAGATGTAAGTGATTTACCGTCAGAAAGAAAAGTTGAGTTTTCGATCGATTTAGTTCCTGGAACTAGTCTTGTATCGAGGACTCCATATAGGATGTCTACTTATGATGTTGAAAGAGTTGAAGAGTCAACTTGAAGATTTGTTTGAGGAGAGGTTGATTCGTTCGAGTGTGTCGTCTAGAGGTGCATATGTTTTTGTTGGTTAAGAAGAAGGAAGGTTTTGCAAGGCTTTATGTTGAAACAAAAAGGACAAGTTGTAGCTTATGCTCCAAAGAAACTTAAGATTCATGAGAGAAATTATCTGACGCAAGATTTTGAGTTGGCCGCCGTTGTTTTTGTTTTAAAACTTTGAAGGCAATACTTATTTGGATCGAGATTCGATGTGTATAGTGACTACAAGAGTTTGAAGTATTTGCTTGATCAGAAAGAGTTGAATATGAGACAGAGAAGGTGGTTGGAGTTCCTGAAGGACTAGGATTTTGCTTTGAATTATCATCCGGGAAAAGCGAACGTTGTAGCCAATGCATTGAGTAGGAAATAATTGCATATGTCTATGTTGATGATTCAAGAATTGGAATTGTTGGAATAATTTCGAGATTTGAGTTTGGTATGTTGAAGCTTACTTGTGGTATTCTTGATGAGATTAGAGAAGGTCAAAAATGGGATTTGAAATTGGTTGACAAGATGAAATTGATTGATTGAGGATAAGGTGATAATTTTCGGATTGACGAGAACGGTGTCATGAGATGTCGTGATTGAATTTGTATTCCAGATGTTTCGGATTTGAAAAAGAGAATTTTTGGGATGAAGGGCATCAAAGTGGTTGAGTAATTATCCTGGTGCTACTAAGATGTATCAAGACTTGAGAAAGTTATTTTTGTGGCGAGGTATGAAGAAGGATATTGCGGAATTTGTGCATTCGTGTTTGACTTGTCAGAAGTCAAAGATTGAACATCAGAAACCGTCTGGTTTGATGCAATCGTTGTCCATTCTTAAGTGGAAGTGGGATAGCATTTCTATGAATTTTGTTTTGGGTTTTTCGAGGACATCGATTAATTGTGAGGCAATTTGGGTCATTGTAGATGGATTGACGAATTTTGCTCACTCTATTCCGATAAACAGGAATTATCCGATGGAGAGACTTGCAAAGTTGTATTTTGAAAAGAATGTGAGTTGGCATGGTATTTCGTCGAGTGTTGTTTCTGATAGAGGTCTGAAATTTGCTTCTAGATTTTGGAAAGTTTTATAGAGTACTTTGATTATTAAGTTGTGTTTGAGTTCTGTTTATCATCCGCAAGCTGATGGTCCAACGGAGAAGACGATTCAGTAGCTTAAGGATCTTTTGAGAGCTTGTATTTTGAAGCTTTGTATGGTCGAAGGTGTGGAATGCCTTTGTGTTCGTGTGAGTCTGGAGAGAGTAAGTGTATTTTTGGTGATGAGATGGTTGTGTCGATTGTATTTTCGAGGACGAAAATATTCTAAGTGGGGGAGAGTTGTAACATCCCGATTTTTATTAATATTTTTATTAATTATATTAGTAATTACATTATTTGGTGTTTTTAATAATTACTTATTTATTTAGTTATTATGTGATATAATAATTATTTAAGTATTTAATTATGTGAGTGTTTGTATTTGACTCAATTGAGTTATTAGAGAGATATAACTAAATGGGCCTAAGTGATAGAAACATAATGGATGGATTGGTGGGTTAAGCCCAATTGACATAAGTGAGATAGTAAGAGAAGGTTAGGGTTTTAGAGGTTACTATTTTCATTTGGGGGAAAAAATAGGAAGAAGAGAAAAGAGGCAAAAGGGAAGAGAACAATGGTGGAAGAGAAAAGCTAGAAGAAACCTCATTTTCGCAGCAAGTTTCAGCATTGAGTCACCTTAGCAAAACGGATGTATCTCTCAATCCAACCGTTGGATCGTCGCGTGGTTTTGACACAACGTTCCTGACTCATAGAGGTAAGTTCTGACCGGAGCGATTTTGATTTTGAGGATTTTAAGTTCGTCTGATAAGCTGATTTCCGAACTGGTTTTTAGGTGTGTCTCCAAATTATGTTTGAAGGATTTATTTTGGAGAAAAGCTTAGAGCTATGGTGAAAGAGTTCATATTTTCCAAGGTAAGGGTGGGGTTCTTTCATGCTAAAGGGTTGTATGATAGTATGTTATAGTGGGTTTAATTCTATACTTTGATATCCATATTCTTCTATGTTGCAATTTTGGGTATTTGATGATTGTTGGAATGTGATGATATAAATGTGATAAGTTGTGTGCAATTGATAATCTATGTGTATTAGATTGTTATGTTTGTTGTGAGTAAACCATTGATAGTGAAATAATGGGTTTTGTTATAGAATTGGAAAATAATGGAATAGAAATATAATAGTTGAATTGAAATTAATATAGTTTAATTATTAATTGGATAGTTAAATTATTAGTTGAATTGATTCCAATAAGTCTATGTGATTGGAATATACTTGAACTTGGACCAATTATTCGGTTTATCGGTAAATTACGGTATTTTGAGAAATTGTTTGTAATTGTGTTTTGGCTTGAATATGTATGTTGAGAAATATATATTGTCATGCCAATGATGTTGTTTTGATATTGATTCTTTATGGTTAGTTGGTTAGCATTAATTCTAATGACTAATTGCTTGATGTTGAAAATGTGTGTTCATGTATAATTGACAAAAATGAGAATTAACATGAGATAGTATGATTACTAGTGTTAATTGGATTGTGTGAATCGTAATTGATTAATTGGCCTCTCATATGTGAATGATGTGTGTGTGTGTTGTGAATGTTGTGTACAATTGGTGGATAATTCATAGAGTTGAATTGTTGTGATATGTGGAAAGTTAAGATGGTAGAGATGATCTTAATTGCATATATTTGTGAGATTGTACATACATTCATATCATAGTGTGCCTTGAAACATAGGTGGAATTGCTTTGAAACACAAGCGTGGCTTGGATTCTAGAGTGAATCGGAAAGCGGTAAACTATATGTTTACATTTGGTGGCTTTGGTCTTGTCCGGATCTGAAGCGTGGCTAGATTCTATATGAATCGGAAGCGGTGGAACTTTGGGTCCATATTGGGTACCACATGCATAGAGTCACATGTCTTGCATTGAGTTACATTGGAGTTATGTGATGTTTGAATATATGTAATTATGTGATTAGGTGATTGTTATGTGTGCATGAGATGTGATAATTAAATTTGGTGATGTTTGATACATGATTTTGGTGATATATGTAAATGAAACGTATATGATGAGAATGCAAATATATATATGTATTAATGATATATGTATATATGTGGAATATATGAACCATGTTTTGCCATTGTTGATAGTTGTATTAATTTACGTTGTGATTAGGAAGTATATGTTATTATGTGCTTGAATGACATACTTGTAAACTTGAATACATTGTTATAGTTGATAGTTAACATTATTGTTGTGATGCAAATTGCTTATATTGAGAAGTGGTGAATTGTGTATGATTTTATCTTTGCTATATGTATTATCATACTTTCCTTTATAATGTTTGATATCTCACCCCTTCTACTGATGTTTCCCCTACCATGGGAAATGGGCAGGTACTCAAGTATAACTATGGAAGTTTGTAGGTTCATCGTATCCAGTTGGTGTGCCGCTCTGATACGTAGCACTCGGGGGGTTGTCTATATTGTTGTTTCTATGTTGTTCATGTTTTAGTTGAGTTCCAAATTGGATATTGAGAAGTACTATGATGTTTGAATTTGTTTCCAATTAAATAAGATGATTTGTTTATAAAGCTGAATGTTATGATTCTGCTGCATATTAAAATGAAGTTGGTTTGTCTAAGAGCTGTTATAAGTTGTTTTGTGCTTATCTGAGATTAAAGTGCTATGTATCTGTTTATGAGTTGTTAATATGAAGTAAATGTGATATCCCAAATACTTGTTGATAGTTTTTAAAATACTCTGATTTCACGCATGATATTTTCGGGTAGAATTTGGGGTGTTACAACAAACACCTATCTTAAGGATAAAGATGGAAACTTTCTTGAAGAGGCACCGGGACGGCCAAAAAAGTATGAGATCTTCATTGGTGAAAATGATTGGGCTGAGTTTGTAAATCAAAGAGATGAAGCTTTTCGGAAAAGGAGTGCCACGAATAGTGCGAGAGCATCCAAACCCGCGTATCCATACAAAAAAGGGCGTATGGGATATGCACGCTTGTAGGATAAACTTGTAAGTAAATAGAAATGCGTTTTAATTAATTGTCTAAATGTGTTTTATTTGACGATTTTATCATTTGTGTCAATACATAGTTAGAGGAGACTAAAAGTGAGGAAACCTCACTTCCTGTACATGTGTTGTGGAGGGAAGCTCGTGTGGGCAAGAATCAAGCTGTCGATCCCGAAGTTCAGAGAGTTTTTACTGAATGTGTAAGTATAATACTGTGTCTTTAATTAAATCAAATGTTTTTTAATATATAAATGATTTTTTAATGTAAATGAATTACAGGAGACCTTGTCGCAATCGGCATCCACCGGTGAGGGGAGCGTACTTAGTAGAGCACTAGATGCTCCTGAGTATCCCGGTCGGGTGAGGGGTAAGGGTCATGGTGTGACTCCAACCTCTTTTTACAAGAGTCCTAGGAGAAGAAATCCTTCAAATGAAGAAGTGTTGCAAAAGTTGGCGGAATTGCAAGCACAAGTCTCTGAATTGCAAAGAGATAAAGAGGC
This sequence comes from Vicia villosa, assembly GCF_029867415.1. Classification (NCBI taxonomy): domain Eukaryota; kingdom Viridiplantae; phylum Streptophyta; class Magnoliopsida; order Fabales; family Fabaceae; genus Vicia; species Vicia villosa. The sequence continues at coordinate 1,306,744 of NW_026705088.1, read as the reverse complement.
GTATATGAGAGAAAAGTGCAACACTTCATCGGTGAAAGAAACTAGTGATAAGGCTAGTATCAACTATCAAAGGAAATTTCCCGAGGTAATTATAATTTTTTTCCTTTTAAATTGTTCTATTTTATTAATGATAATGACTTTATATTTACTATTGGTTTAGGGCATTTCATCTTGCCAACTATACTTATCGGAACCGAGTTATCGACTAGTTGGCAAGGGAAAAGTGCACAACACTTTGGGAGATTTACTTCACCATAGACCGCTCCCGGATGAACACCTGAAAGTATCGGTGGATGTTGTAGTAGATCATGGTGCGATGCTACCGGTACCTGACATGGTCTCAGAGACGACATTGCTGCGAGATGCAATAGGATCATTTGTTGCATGGCCCTCGGAGCTCATTACCATTAGTGATGAGATATATTGAAAACGATTATGAATCATTTAGTTTTCGAATGTCAATTCTAAACCGTTTATTAATTATTTTTTACATTTTAATTTTAGACTGCTCCTATAAAACCCACAGTTAAGGGTAAAGGGATTTTACAGGAGGAGGAGTCCGTTGCATCACTAAAAGAGGTACATTTAAAGTGTTAACAATTAATCTGAATCTAAATCTGCATGATTTTATATTTTACCTAACTTATATGATTTTTAGGCATCCGCTCGGGAGTCACAACAAGTGACGCAGCAAGTTCGTACCGTACCACCCACTGGTCCTCCGAAGCCAGCGGGAAAAAAAGGCGGTGCTTTTGTGCCTCGGTACCGGTCGACGCTCGCAACAATGGTTGATATGTCCGATATGAAGGATGGTGCTTTACGTGAAATCGTTATGGATGAGAGTGTCTTCGGTATTGAATTCAAGTCACTTATTACAATTGATGACTTGGAGGAGATTTTTAAGCATGATCAACTAGGCGTCACTAACATGCACTCATACATCCGGTAATATTCACTCATCCGATATATTATTTAATTAGTCCCACAATATAATTTATTTACACATTTCAATGAAAATAATCTAATGTTTATTATGTTTTTATTTAAGGTTGTTGTATGACAGAGTGTTGCGCGGGACTCCGTTGTCTAACAGATTCCGTTTCGTGTCTTCCGCCCACTGCAGCGGAATGGCAATTGCTTCGGAACGGGAATCAGTTAGACAGCGATTAGTCGATAGATTCATGTCCACCGGCAATACAGAATGTCTGCATCTTTGGGCGTATAATACCCGACCAGTAGGGTTAGTTTCTCATTCTTTGTTCATCTAATCTCTGTTTCTTTTGTGTATAGCAAAATTTTCATATAACCTATTGTTTTTATTTATAGAGCACACTGGTTGCTGCTTGCTATCAACCCTATAAGGGAAGTCGTGTATTATCTGAATTCGGTAAATGGTGAATGGACCAATTATCCGGCCATGAAGGACATCGTTGATTTGTAAGTGGGATCGTTCTAAATATATATTCGTGTATATTTATATATATATTTACTTATTTGTGGGATTGATCTAAACATATGCTTTTATATATTTGTTAATTAGATCAATACAAGTGTTCCGAAGTCAACGGGACGCACAGGTATCTCGAACTAAATCTAACAACATTACTTGGATCCAAGTGCAGGTACATTATTTTTCACAATGTTGCTTATAATATATTTATGCTACTTGATAAAACAATGCACAACTATAGAATCTTATTTGTTTTTCTATGTAGTGTCCGCAACAGCGAAACAGTTACGATTGCGGATACTTTGTATTGAGGTTTATGAAAGAAATCCTTCAGGCAAATCAATTAGAGATTCCGCTCACGGTATGAATTTATAACTTAAGATAATTTCATATAATTTATTACATTTAACTAAATGTATCATTCATATTATGTTTTTGTTTTGTAGTACCTTGACGAATTCCGTGCTGCTGCGTACCCGAAGATTAAGTTGGAAGAAATCAAAGAAGAGTTGTGTCAATTTTATATTAAGCGCTTTTTCATGTAGGATTTGTGTCGATTTGAACTATAATATTATTGATGTTGTAATGATGTATATATAAAATTTTGGATATTATAATGGTATTATATTAGTATATATATATATATTGTCTTACTGATGGCTGAAATAATATCGTCGAAAATAAATTACAGGTCGAAAATATTACAGGTTGAAAACATATTACAGGTCGAAAATATTACAGGTCGACTGGGAGGATTAAATTACAGGCTGCACATTAAAATACCTCATTTAGCAACGAAAGCGCTTTTGAAAAGCGCTCTTAAAGGCCCACATACTAAAGCTCTTCTTTGTAAAAGCGCTGCCAAAGATTAATAAAAAAGCAAAAAAAAAAAAAAAAAAGCAACATACTAAAGCGCTTTTGGAAAAGCGCTCTTATAGGGGGGCTATAAGAGCGCTTTTCTGGAAAAAGCGCTCTTAAAGCCCACCCTATAAGAGCGCTTTTCCAAAAGCGCTTTAGTATGTTGCGTTTTTTTTTTTTTTTTTTTACCCTCACAGGGGGGCCTATAACAGCGCTTTTCTGGAAAAAGCGCACTTAAAGGGGGGCCTACCAGAGCGCTTTTTCCTGAAAAGCGCTCTTAAAGGGGGGCCTACAATAGCGCTTTTTCCAGAAAAGCGCTCTTATAGGGGGGGCCTACCAGAGCCCTTTTAGAAGCGCTTTTGTTAGCTACGCCAGCGCCAGCTTTCACAGCGCTTTTAAGCGCTTTTAAAGGCTATAAAAAGCGCTTTTAAAGGCTATAAAAAGCGCTTTTAAAGCCCTTCCTCGTTGTAGTGAAAGTTTTGTTGGGGAATATCACAACGGTTTGTAGCCGTTGTTGATTTAAATCCATTCTGGTACACCGATATCTATATGACTACCTAAGTGGCTATAAAAACGGTTTGGCAGCCCAGCTACATCAACAATTTCTCACCATTGCAACAAATAAATTTTTTCACTAAATATAAATTTTAATAAACTATAAATTTAATTTATTTTATAAACCTTATGAATACACGTCTCTACGTCTCTAACTAATTTCTCATCATTTATAATAAAAATAACATCTTCAATGACCATCAACATTAAAAAAAAAAATATCATCAACGTATAAAAAAACTTAAACATCTATATCTCTAAAACTATCATCAACTTCATTGCTTACATTGAAAATTAATTTAACACAATCCTCAAATGTTTAAGATCATACAATGGAATTAAGTTCCTCACCCTAGCACCTTTTCTTTTGTCCAAAGGAATCTTACATCACAAGTATTGCCCTAAAACTCCTCCACATAATGGTGTGGTAGAAAGAAAACACCAACACATTCTTAATGTAGCTAGGTCCCTTCATTTTCATTCCAATACACCTTTATCCATCAGGAATTTTTTTCTGCAACATGTTATCCGCATAATTAACAAGTTTCCTACCCATCTCCTAAATTTCAAAAGTCCTTATGAACTTATTTTTTAAACACCTCCATCCAATATGCATCTAAATTTCTAAGGTTGTTTATGTTATGCCACCTTTATGTAAGCACATAAGATAAAATTTGACTCTAGGGCTAGGAAGTCTATCTCCATGAGATACCAAGAAGGCCTAAAGGGTTTTATCTTGTATGATTTGTCAAGTCATGTAATATACCTCTATAGGAATGTTATTTTTTATGAGTCCTATTTTCCTTTTAAAATTTCTGCCAACTCTTCCTCATCCCAACCTATCATCTCCCCCTATCATCTCCACCCTATCTAATACTACTCACACTCTTGATAACATAACTCTTGATTGTTAGTTCTATGGGTTTTTGCAATTGGCATAATTTTTCTAAAACATGGTTATGGAATGTAGACACGTTATCATCCCCATTCTCTCATCATGGCTGACCATTTAGCAAGTGGAAGTCATTCCTAGACGTGACCCCTTAGGCAAGTGAACGACTATGGCAGGTCCTTGTATCACTCGTACGGGTATTTTACAAATATCATTATACAATCCCTCAAGAATGGGGACTTGTAAAAGGTGAAGTAATTAAGTTTGTCTTCCATATAATCTTAAACTCTTCATTCCTTTTAGGTGAGTCCAAAAGTTAGGGGCGAGTCCATCAGTTAGGGGGGAGTCCATTGTTAGGGCCTAGTCTCTCAGATATGGGCGTGTCCCTTAGTTAGAGGTGGGTCCCTCAGTTTGGGGTGAGTCATCACCCCCTTCCAAATGTCTCTTGTGTGTTAGCTGAAGGATATCATACATCATACAAGTGATGTAAGCGCTTGATTACATTTAATGTAAAAAATTATGATTTACTCTTAAGACGCTAAATAGAGTTGGTCCTTGCATGTGTCAGAGGCATTATGAGTTTTTTGAGGTGATCCTAAAAGACTTTCGAGTGTAGCTCTTTCTCGCTTATAAAATAACTCCTTTGTTCCCTTTTTCATTTTCTTTACTTATTATGTTCGCACAACCTTCTTGAAGCTCCTTCTATTCAAATCCCTTTCAAGTAATAAATTCATCTTTCTTTCCATTTCATAATAACAATGGTTAGGGATTTAGAAAAAAAAGAAATTTTGTAGGGCCCTAGATTAGAATAAAGCTTTTAGCTTTGTGAGATCGAGGGCTCTAATATTTCTAGTAACGATTAGGATGGTGGTAGTAATTTATTTTTGTTTTTTGTGTTCCTAAGAAACAAAGAGATATTGGTTTCCCCTTCCGAAGTGTCTAAGGATGTCAAAGATATTAGGCACTCTTGTACCATTAAGGGGATTAGGCACTCTTGTACCATTAAGGGGAAGATAATCTCCTTTCGGAAGAAGGTTGACACCTCTTCTTTGGTAGATGAAGAGATGTATGTTTTGGAGGTTTAATTTTCAACATATGGGCATCTCTCCTAATTCCTCCCCTCCTTACTTCTAATTCTACACCCCTTTCATTAAGAACATGGAGATTTTTTTCTCTTTTCCCCCTTTTGAAGAAGAAGTTATGAGAGTTCTTAACATTGCACATTCTCAGCTGACACCCAATAATTGGAACTTTGTTAGGGTATTTGAAATTATGTTCAGAGGGTTGGAAATACCCCCAGTGTATGAGGTGTTATTTTCATTATATGCCAGTAGACCTTCTGAAAATGGGGTTGGGTTACCGTAAGTATCCTTTTGTGAAAAGCCTTGTTCAAACCATACTCAATCATTACAAGAACTAGAAAGACGGGTTTGTATGAGTGAAAAGAAGAGGATTCCCAACCTATTGTAGAAGTATATAAAGCCTTTTTCTTCCTGATAGCCTGAATGGAAAACCCCTTGGAGATCAGCGAGTGCGACTATAATTACCTTACCTTGGGCGAGGCCGAGATAGTTCTCTTCCTATAGAAATTTGATGACATGGAGTCTTGTGTAGTGAACGAGCGGTGGCAATAAGCCAGTGACTCCCTTAATAAATACTTGAGTAAGCTTTGAATATTTTGATGTTTTTATATGTATGATTTAGCAATGTATGACCTTTTTATTTTGTCTTGCAGATTAGATGGATAAAATAGCTTTAATGGAGCAAAAGAAAAGATTGATTAAAATCAAGGCAGTGTGCGGGGAAACTAATAGCCCTCACAGTCATCCAGAAGGTGTGATTACTAAAGGGGCGAAAAAGAAGGCCGAATGCCACCCCCTAACTCACCAAGTTAGGGGTGTTCGTGGTGCGGTTTCAGCGGTTTTAACGAAAAAATCATCCGAACCGCAAGAGAAAAAATCACGCGTTTTAATTTGGTTCGATTGGCTTTTAGAAAAAAACCGAACCAAACCAAACCAAATCAATGCAGTTTGGTTCAGTTCGGTTAGTTCGATTTTTTATAAATATTTTATTGAGTCATACATATACATATAGATGACAAAATAACTTTGTATTTAGATATTCATACACTATCAAATAACAACAAAATTCGTCATATTTTGACAACAACTTCCCATTTAATATGTAAAAATTAAATTAGACAAAAATGGAATAATAAACATAAAATAATAGCATAAAACAATATAAAAATTATTATAATGTAACAAAAAAATAGAAGAGACGAGAGATTAGTGAAGATGAAAAAGAAAAAACAAAAGAGTTGAGAGATTAGGGAAGAAGATGTGTGATAAAAACGAAACCAAAATAGAGAACATTTGCATAAAAATGAGAAGGTGAAAAAGAAAGAATACAAGAGAGTAGAGATTAGAGAAAAAGAGGGAAGATGTATGTTACAAAGAAGGCGCGATAATTTTATTAGAGATTTGAGAAGATCGGGACTGAAATCATATGTGTAAGAATGAGAAAATTGTTTGTAATCATAAGGCTAAGGTATAATAGATTTAAGTTTGGGTTGGATGTGAGTTAAGTAAAAGTAAGGTTGTAACATAATGCGATTTGATTCGGTTTACAAAATACAAACCGCAAACCAAACCGAACTGAACCATGCGGTATTGTTAAAAGGTGACCCAAACAAATCCGAACCAAATGCGGTTTTTTGCAGTTTTGGTTCTGTTTGGTTTAGCTTGCGGTTTTCTATTGGGTTTGTTTGGTTTTGAACACCCCTACACCAAGTACCAAGGCCCAGAGGCTTGAGGGGAATCCTTCTCAGACTTTTAGGAATGAAGTTGTTTTGTCTACTTCGGAAGAGGCGGGCGTCCAGAAGTCTCCTGGTGGTGAGGTTTCGCCTTTTAAGTCTTCCTTATGAAAAGGAAGACTTTGGTTTTGACGTCGTCAGATTTACCGGCTCCCACCTCCTTTTCTCCGAAGAGTTTCCTGACAACTATAGGGCTCTAAACACCAAGTCATCCCCCAAACTATCTAAAATGAAAGAGAATCACTCGCTAAGCGAGCTGATGTTGGAGCGTGTTGACATGAAGAAGCAAGATCCAATCAAGAATGAGCTGAAAACAACGTTGAAACGTTATGAGAAGAAGGTTATGCTAAGGGTCAAAATCTGCTTGTAATTAGGTAAATTAATATCAGGATTAAAAATATTACCAAAAGTAATTAGCACTGATATTTAAAAAAAAAAGGATTTATTTGAAGCCTACATTTTTTTGAGATATAAGGCAATTGCTTTGTTAGCATTCCTTTTGGCCGACCATGTTTTCTTGCTACGCCATGTGACTTTTCACCTCCTTCATTTCCCTGCTTATTTAGGTGAACTGAATCGAAAGGTATTCTCTTGTATATTGAGAGACCAGTCTGAGATGGGTTATAAATTATAATCCAAATCAGAAAGCGAATTTAAAATTTGCAAAACAAAAATAAAAAATCCTTAGCAAAATATTTACATTGAAACCAATGATGTAGTAAAGTGTACTTAAAGCTTTATTTGATATATTAACGTGAGTACTCATAATACAAGATCATATTCTCTCACATACATAGCATAGGATTTCAAGTGACAGGAAGGTCCCTAGTTATAACTTACTAATTATTAGTGGCCTCTAAACACATAATCTAAAGTATAATGACTCAAGATTATTTATATAGAACTAACAATACCATCCTCCTCCGATGAATCCATAGAGGCTATGGTATCTATATCTAGTTCTGCTGATTTTGAGTTAACAAAGTTGCATTGTTTTCTAATCTCTCCTTGACTTCCCGTTAACACACCAATATTTCCCATTTTGATTATTGCAGCCTTAAAGCTCTCAAAGAAAGCGCTTTGATTCGCGCTGAATCTGTTGACAATGCTAATTGTATCTGCACCAGATGTTGAGAACAACTCTTGATCACTTTGAAGTAATCCGTTTTTAACCCGAAGATTCGAGTAATAGTTTTTGTCGAATTTATCAGGAGTGGTTGGATCAAAATTGGTAAGGTTCGTGCCAGGTCCACCGTTAGGACATATCGTGCGCAATTGTGTTAAGTACGTTGTATTGAGAGATGGATCGGGTTTTCCTGTATTGCTGAAGTTGTATAATCGGCTAACGAATAACGAGCAATGAGCTCTTCCGAATGTATGAGCACCGGAGAGAGCAACTAGATCAGTAGTATCGAGGCCTTGAGCTGTGAATGCAGCTTTGAGTTGAACCAATGTGTTGAAAGGAGCTGGAAGATTTTGATTGGCGAGTGTTCGGTTTGCGGTTAAACCATCTCTTCTTCCTAGAAGAACTGTCCAACTAGGACCTTGTGCAAGAACTGAGGATGCTTGAGCAGAAAGTGCAAGGATATCAGCACAAGAAACGGTGTTGGGACAAGCTTTTTCAATGGCTGTTTTGATCTGATTTACAACATCTAAACCTCTTAAAGAGTTGTTATTTGCAAATGCTTGTTGCTCGCTAACGATCGTAGCAGTGTTGTTCAGCAAAACCGAAGCATCACAGCCCTGTTAAAATCATTGATCACTCAGTAAATAATAAGAAGAATAGCATGTTAAAAAGTATTTACCAGGTCATCTTTGAGGATACGTAAGACAGAAAGCCCAAAATGTTAGACAGTTGAACTATGGTTAAAAAGGATCTCGATAAATTTTTGTTATCTTTAAAACCGTAAAAAAATAGGGTCCCTATTTATTATGTCATAAATAAACTGTAACAAAATTTATACAGAATCTCTAAAAATTTGACGTCCAACATATTTACTCGTAATAAAAGAAATAATATGTACATACTTGAACAAAGCAGTCATGAAAGTGAACTCTGACGAGACTGGCGAGCATGCGAGGATCTGTCTTGGAAACTTTTGTTAGAACTTGGTTTACAATAGAACCAACATTTGGACATGTTTTGTGGTAAAAAGATGGACTAAGTTGTGCATCAATGGAGAATGGTAATTCTCCAAGCAGAATCACAAGCACAACACAACAAGTTGCTACAAGATGAAGGGACTTCATTATTGGTCTGTGAGTTAATGTGTGAATAACTCTATTACTCTAAGCATTTATTTATAGAGACAAATTTCCATGGTATTAAAGTGTTGTGAATGTGGTTGCAATGAAAGGTGAGAACATTACCTAGTAATAATTAGGGGTTTGAGGTGCAAAATATTGACGAAAAAAATAGAGGTGTAAATGTAAGTAGTACTACTAACTATGTGTGTGGACCACAATATTAGACAATCACCATCGAAGTTTCCTTTGTGACAAATGGTCATGACTCAACTTAAACGTGGGTGGCACGAAATTTCTTTAAATTCAAAGTATCTCAATTTGTTTGTGTTAACTCCCTCTTAATTACTTTTGTATATATTTGGTTGCATAGAAACTACATGGAAATAAGAGGGTGGAGAAATAAAGGAAAAAGGTTGTTGTTAACTTGTTAGATAATGGAATTTTGTACTTAAACTAGTGAACATTTTATATTTATAAGTTAATAGTTTAGTTTTTTTTTATGTTTTGCTATTTTTTTCTTAACTTTTATTTTGATAAGTTGTGTTATTGACATTGTGCTGGAACATTTAATGTTTGAGCATTTGTAATAGCATACGTTAAAGTTAAGTGTGGATGGTGTTAAGTGTGGATGGTGAAATAGAAAAATCTCTTAATTAGTCTCAAGATTGAAAAATAAAACTCTAATTTTCATATTAGGTATCTTTCCGTAGTCAAAGGAAATGTTAGTTTATAAGTTTATGGGTCAAAGCTAAGAAACTTATACTCTCTCAGGTCTTTATTGTAAGAGATAACTCTCTTTTTAGATTTATGGAATGGTTAATGTGTTTGACTAATATATGAACAAGATATATTAATTATCGGATGAATTTAAAAAGTAAACTCTCTTTTATAATAAGGACCAGAGGGAGTAGTTTTTTTCTCTTATTCTCTTTTATATTACATTATAATTTTTCATCTTCATTCTCTATTCTTTCCGGTAGGAATGTCAACGGGTCGGGTGCGAGTTTCGCACTATCCGAACCCGCATCCGAAATCGGCACCCGAACCTAAACTCAAAGGCTGTTCAGGTGACAAAATGACACCCACGCCCACACCCGTGGGGTTCAGGTTTTTTCACCCAAACTCGAACCCACAGCAAAATACATAAAATACATTTTCCCTACAATTTTTCTACGACTTTCCAATATATATATATATATATATATATATATATATATATATATATATATATATATATATATATATATATATATATATATCTACAATATAAGAAAGTTTAATGTTCTGGAAAGGACCAATATGCCCCTTTGCTTTGTTGTTGATCCACGTGGCTTGCTTCTTTGAATTGCATCCCTTCCTCTTCTTCCAATGCAACAATCTTGCGTCTCCCAACGAATTATTTTGGTTCTTTTTTTTTTCAAAATTTCTTTCTTGCATAAGTGAACATAAAATAAACTTTTCCATCTACTATGTTTCTTGAAAACTCAATATACTGTTTACTTTACTTAACATGTCTAATCACTTCACCTTCCTCTTTCCCATCTCTTTCCTATCTTAGTCTCAGTCTGAATGTTTGGCCTTACTTGCAAACATGGGTTTCTCTAAATCGATACAAACCCATCACCTTTTCATCAAGCTTTTCTCTTCTCACACCCATCAATCTTCGCCTTTGATTTTCTACAGCCTCAACCACCATATTCAAAGACTTTAGAAATGGCAAGATCTTTCGAGATGATTAACGACATCAACGACCGAAAAGAGATGTGAAAGACCGCTGTCAAAATACATCAACAACACTTCTTCTTACTTGATCTCTCTCGTCCTTTTTCTCTTTCTTTTCTAAGATCTGAAGTTTTGCATCTTCTTCATTTTAACATTTTGTAGGGTGAAATTAACAGATCATGAAGATATAGCTCATAAGAGTATTTTTTTTGGATGATCTACGTTTTCGTTGGGTGATGATGGTTAGAGCTGAAACGCAAACGACGATATTTATGACTTTCGATGATGGATTTATCGTCGGTGTTCGGTCGCGGTGGCTGCCGGTTATTATTCTGAATCAAATTAGATTTCAACCTTATTTTTTCTGATTTGCTCTGTTAATATGTTTGTGAACTTCAAGGTTTTTGGTTTATTTGTTGTACAGTTAGAGAAAATATGGTTTTTGTTTATACTGTATCTCTCATGTTTAATAAAATGTATTGAATTAGAGGGTTTCAAATCTCTTTGGGGGCAACTTTGTTCAGACTAAATCATTGACTTTCATAGATGGTATAAACCCTGTTAGTGTTTTCTTCCTTCAAATATTGACTTTAAACAGGTTGCCTGCAAAGTGTTTGATTAAAGTTCTAAACCAATGACTTTCTTAATTTTTTTTTGTTTCAGATTTGTGGTTGTTGACGTTTTATTGTTACAGTGTCTCAGGATATCGTTGGAAAATACATTGATAGGTTTTTCACCTTCGATAAGGTGATTTATTTCGGAAAGGTGTCTGTTTTAGGAAGTATGAGCTAGAAGATGTTGCTGGTGATGGTGAGATGTTGTATCTATGGTAGATTATACTTTTTAGTTGTATTAAATGCAACAGTAACTTTAAAATAAAAGTAAACACTGAAATTAAAGGCTTTAAAGTAAATCAAAGCAATAAAAAAAAGCAGTAAATGTGCACTGAAAGATGAGATATAACGTAAAATGATTGCATTAATTAAACTGGTACGCATACGTACATTCCAAAGTTGCACTCGTTACTCATTTTTGCACAGAGATTTGAGTTTACTTGTGTTTATGTAGAAAATGCGGACCTTTAACTATTCCTATGGAACTTGCTTAAATAGTAAAAATAAAATAACTACTACTAACGGTCGACTGGTTATCAGTCAACACGTGTCTTCGACATGCAAGATCTTCAATTGTGAGACCTCCACGCGTCCTATAAGAACTGCCAGAAAACTGCTTGAAACTGCCTCTTAACTTCTAATACCTCTCGACTTCCACTTCAGTTTCTGCAGCAAAATTCTTAAGTCTTCGCATACTTCTGATCGAACGCTGAAGCCTCTGATAATCTCTCTAGTCGAACAGCTTCGACTACTAAGCATTACTTAGTCGAACCGCTTCGACCCAAATGGCAATGTAGATATTTAATTGAGGCCCAATTACCAATTTAGGGCCTTTTTACCAAATTGAGGCCCAATTACCAATTTTGAGCCCCAGTTGCCCATTTATTGGTAAGTCGAAATCCTAGGGTAACAAATTGCCCCCCAAGCGACTTCTTTCGACTGACTTCAGGAAAGAGAAAAGATGGCGTTTCAGTTCTTTCTTGGGTTTCGACTTTTGTTAATTCCCATTACGCCATGATTACATTTCATTTTCCCAGGCACTAATTATTACCTAAACACTAGGTTAGTGGGCTATAACTGCTCCCAGCTTGCTTGTGTCAGTTTCCAAGATATTTAATACGACCTTTGATTTTCTAACTTCCTTTCCCACGTTTGTCTTACTGAAGTAACTACATATTATCTATATATATAGCCTCATTCCTTCCATTTCCTTTTGCATTTCCCTACGCACCATATCTTAAACATTTTCATCCTTCAATCTTTGTCTTCAAACCATGGCACAACCTTTAACAAATGCCAACATAAGATCCTGCATCAAGAAAGAATTTAAACTTTCTGAAGAAGAGTTTGATGCGAACCACATCAATGTTCGTGCTCTTTATGCTAGTCAGGGACTTGAATTTTATCCTGAAATTTTAGATGGTAACATTTATCCCTGCATGCTGATTGAATTCTGGAGATTTGCATCTTTGCGCATAGATCCAGAAGGGAGGACTACTATAACCTCTAACATTCGAGGGGCTCATGTCATCATCACTCTCTCAACAATCTCTGATTTGTTGAAATGCAGCAATACCGGTGAAACTTTTGATGACAATATTTTTCGACATGAACACTTCTAATATGTTAAGGGACCTCATGGACAATGATCCCTTTTGTGCCAAAGTAATCAAAATTTGGCACCAACTTTTGGTGGGCAACTTTCGTCCACGCAAACGTGATGAAAATAGCATCATGGTGGAAGACTTGGAATTCATTTCCTGTGCCCTTGAGGGGAAGAAAATCAACTTTCCTCTATTGATTTTCAAGCAACTTGTGGGGGCTGTCTCTTTAACTGCTTCCCGTCAAGGAATGGTGACTCATCTTCCTTATGGAAGATTTTTATCCTACCTATTTCTCAAGCAAGGTGTGGTGAGGAAAATGCGCAAGACTGGATGCATGGATATGTTCGAAGCCGAAAGTCTGCCTCTATTATCCTTGGAAGACATCGACCGAAGAGTTAACTAATATTGGATATTTTAGTGGCTGGGTTTTTTTTTTTGTAATGACTGCGCATTTTATGAAGGAACTTTTTGTAATGACTGGCCAAGTTTTGGCCATTTAATATAATCTCTTAGTTTTTTTTCTCTCTTATGTGAATTTCTTGAAGCATAGGTTTATATTTTTTCAAATATTTACCGTTTATCCTCAAGATTCGACCATCTGAATTTAGTTCTTCAATTTCATATGCATTGTTTGAAAATACTTGCAAAATTTTGAATGGTCCTTCCCAACTTGGGGACCATTTACCCAATAACTTATTCCTTTGATCCATGGGTAGAATAACTTTCCAAACATAATTACCTACCATGAATGTTTTCTCTTTGACTTTCTTGTTGTAAGCCTTCGCCACTTTTTCTTTTTGTCTTATTAACCTATCCAACGCTATTAGCCTTTCTTCGTCTAATTCTACTAATTCATCTAACATCATATTTCAGTATTCGTCAGACGAGAGACTATTTTGTCGTTGAATTCTTGTCGACTGTAGATGAATCTCTGCAGGCAATACAGCATCATGCCCAAAAATCAAACGAAATGGGGTAGTCTTTATTGCTTCCTTTGGTGACGTCCGACAAGCCCAAAGGATTTGGTCGAGCGTTTGATGCCAATTTCTTGGCTTTTTCCCCACATGCTTCTTTATCAAATTTATAATAACTTTATTAGCAGCCTCGACTTGACCATTAGCCTGAGCATAATACGGAGTGGATGTTAGCAATTTAAATCCTGTCTCTGCTGCAAAATCTTGCATCTTTCGACCGACAAAAACTGATCCTTGATCAGTAGTAATAGTTTCTGGAATCCCATATCTGTAGATAATGTGTTTTTGTATGAAACTGATCACTGCTTCTTGATCAGCATTAACTAGTGGGATTGCCTCTATCCATTTAGTAAAATAATCTATTCCTACTAAAATGAATCTTTGTTGCTTAGAAGATGCAGGTTTGATTTCTCCTATTAAATCCAAAGCCCACCCTCTAAAAGGCCAAGGTTTGACAATGGCATGCAATTCGCTGGCTGGAACATCTTGAATGCCTGAAAATTTCTGGCACTCTTGGCATCCTCTTGCATATTCAATACAATCTTTTAACATTGTTGGCCAATATAAACCTTGTCTAAACAACAACCACTTCATCTTATGCCTGATTGATGAGCTCCACAAACACCACTATGAACTTCTGACACAACCAAATATGCTTCAGCTTCACTTAAGCATTTCAACAATACACCCTCGGCTGTTTTCTTGTATAAATCATTTCCTAATATCACATAGTTTAGAGCTCTATATTTAATCTTTCGATCAGTTCCTCCGACTGGATTATTTAGGTATTGGACCAATGGGTTTCTCCAATCAGCATCAGTCATATTGTCGATGGCAAAAATTTCCAAGGCATACAAATCTTTACTTTCAACATTATCACCTACCCCCTCAAATTTTGACGTCGACAATTGACCTAACTTGTCTAATACTTCATGGGTTTCTTTATTCTTGATCTCGACCATATCTTCTAACTTGTCTTTAGAAACTCTATACCCAGAAGCAATTTGTGCCAATTCATTGGCAATGCAATTGTTAGATCTTGGTTCTTGAGTTTCAAAAGTGGCGAAAATATCTTCGTTTTGCCACTTAGATTTGAGATGAATCTCCTCAAGAAATTAATCTTCCCCAACAATGTCTGGAGTTGTTTCTTTGTTTCTGGCGCCTTTAGCTCCAAGATTGCTTTCGTCTTATTTTGGTTTATCTCAATGCCTTTTTTGTGAACCACGAAGCCTAGGAAATCCCCTGCATGTACACCAAAAGCACATTTTAAAGGGTTCATTTTGAGTCCATATTTCCTCATTCGTTCAAAAGATTGTCGAAGATGGTCTAAGTGACCATTTTTCGGAGTTAGATTTTATTACAATATCATCAATATAAACCTGCATAAACTTGTCAATAAAATCATGAAACATGGAATTCATGGCTCGTTGGTATGTAGCTCCAGCACTTTTTAAACCAAAAGGCATTACCACCCATTCATAAGTTCCTAAAGCACCTGGGCATCGAAACGCCGTCTTAGGTACATCTTCGTCAGCTATTAAAAATTGGTTATAACCTGAATATCCATCCAATAAATTGAGATATTCAAATTCGGCTGCGGAGTCGACTAACATTTCAGCAACTGGCATGGGATATTCATCTTTAGGAGTAGCTTTATTTAAATCTCTGAAATCTATGCATACACGAAGGCTACCATTTTTCTTTATGACAGGCACTATATTAGCTAACCATTCGACATACCTCGCAGTTCGAATAAACTTGCTTTTCAGTAATCTCTCAATTTCTATTTTGATTTTTTCCATAACCTCTGGCGCAAATCTTCTAGGAAGCTGCTTGATAGGTTTCTTCCCTGGGTTTAGTGGTAGTCGATGTTCCACCACATGTCGACTTAAACCAGGCATTTCATTGTAATCCCATGCAAAACAATCTTTGTATTCTTTCAAAAGTCGAATCAACTTGGTCTTTAGGTCACTTGTAAGCCTTGTACTTACATAAGTAGGCCTTTTAATGACTCCATCACCTAAGTCAATTTCCTCAAGAGGATCTTGAGCTTGCATCCTTTTTACCGATCCTGATGGATCCATTTCGAAACCTAAAGGTTCGTCATCGTATATCCCGTCAAGTCGTTCGACTTGGTGATCGACTTCTTGATCGTTTTCATTTTTTACTATCATGGCCTCAATCGTCATATTTTTATCTAGTTCGGCTTCTAAAGCCGCTTTTTCTTTGTTTTCGGCCAAATAGGCCGTTATTCGAGTCAGGTATTCTGACTCAGTGGTCATCGTCTTTGATTGTTGTCCTCTGCTCTGGAGGACTTTCATGGTTCAATGGTTTATTAGGATCTTCTTTATTCCAAATGAAACCATAATTTGGGTCTAAGTTCAGATACTTAGACACACTTTCATCAGAAGGATATACATCTTCTGCTTTGTAGCAAGGAGCTACATTTGCCAAATGCTGGTCGAAGTGTCTGCGACCACTTTCAATTTTGTAATAACTTTGGTCAGCTTCAATATTCTCCACTATACCATCTGACCTCCAAATGGCCACACGCTGATGTAAGGTGGAAGGAACTTCCCCAATACCATGGATCCATTCTCGACCTAACAGCAGTTTAAAATTTGCCTGCGATGCAATCACCATGAAGACGGTTGACCTGACAGACGAACCAACAGCTAGTTTTACTTGAATTACTCCAAGTATTCCACTTGTCTTTCCCTCATAATTCGACAGTACCATATTATGGGGTCTTAAGTCTTTATCAGACTTTCCCACTTTTTGAAGTGAAGAATAGGGCATTAAGTTTACAGCAGCCCCACCATCGACAAACACTTTGTTTATTGGAACACCATCCACTTTCGCCCTTATAAATAAAGGCTTCAAATGATACATCATTCCTCGACCTGGCCTCTCAAACACAGCCTTTTGCTCTTCTACCACCCCTTTTCCCATTACATAGTAACAGACAGGTGTTTCTTCCACATTCTCGTCAGGAAGAAAATCATCTTCGTTCTCAGATACCTCAGATACTCTGTCGAACTCTGCTGGAAGTACAGAGACAATTCCACAGTCGATTAGCAACTCATCTGACTCTATGTCAAAGTTGTCGTCGACCTCTTCGTCCGACAGTGGAGAATATTCAGGCTCTTTCCCCGTATTGAGAGCCGGGGCATCATCATCAACTAGTTCTTTGATGAGTTTCTTTCCTAGGATCATCCCAGTAGCTAATCTTTCATTTGCTATTTTAGCCTGTTCTTCAATCAACTTCCTGTGAAAAGGTTTTGACTGATAGTGAGAAAATCCTGCCTGCACCATTTTCGAACCTTCTTGTCCATTCTTGTGGCTTCTTTGGTAACGTCTCCACTGCGTTCGAGTCATGGGGTTCTTTCCTTTGTAGTTTGGAGATATGTAATCTTTTCTTTTAGATCCACTATCAGTCCAAGAACCTTCAGCATTGGTTCCATCGCCTTGAATCTGCCATTCTGGGCGTTTACCTCTGAAGTTAATGGGTTTCACCCATTTGTCTTCAGGGACATCCGTCTTGGGACGGAAAGTCCTTGGTTTTTCAAACACCTTCCTGTATTCTCCAGCCCTTCGACCACTGTTTTCTCCTGTATACATGAATTGACGATTCTTGCCTCGACGAGGGTCGAACCTCACTTTGTTTGCAGCATCGACATTGAAAACAGCATCACACCTTGGGCATAATCCAACTTGAGAGTTGTTATTGTGGCATCTCTCAAGGAATTTCAAAAGACTCTCTTTTGGTTCAGGATAAACCATGTTCAAAACTTTGCCATCAATAGCGCCGTTTTGCTTTCTAACGAAACCATCAGTAGTCTCGACCATCATCACATCAGCAAGCTCAGTATAGTGAGCCTCTTCGACTTGCAAAGGATCAGTATCAACTTGCATTGATGACTTGGGCTTTTCTCCAAACTGTAACCTTCCTTCTTTCAAAGCTTTTTGCACTAAATCCCTGAAAAGGACACATTGAGAAGTTTTATGACCCAAGAAATTATGAAATTTACAAAATCCTCTTTTTTTTCTTTTGTTCAAGAGGAGGATTTTTAAGTCCCGGGGGTACTATGATTTGCCCATCAGAAACCAACAAATCAAATATTTCATCACATTTTGTTATATCAAATGAATACGTTTTAATAGAAAATTTTTCATTCTTACTTTCAACCAGATTTTTATCTTTTGAAGGTTTAAGCAATTTACACATATATGGTGGCCCTGACTTTAATTCAGCCACGTTGACCTCTCCCTCTTCGTATTCACTGTCGCTATTAGAGTCGAACTCACTTGTAGTAACATAAGCTATTTTTTCTTTCTTATGATATTTACTAGCTCTGGCTTTTTCAGCTTTTAGCCTTTCGACCTGGCATACTCTATCTGTCAGTTGTGCCATGTCTCTCAAATGTTGGGTGTCTAATTTCTTCCTTATGGAATAATCTAACCCACCTGCAGCCATTTCGACTAACTCATGTTCAGGAATTTGTGTAAAACATCTAGCTTTCAGTAACCTAAAACGGTTTAGATAGTCATCGACTGGTTATGTACCCTTTCGCCTAACTCCACCCAATTCTTTCAAGCTGATTTTCGACTGTCCCATATAAAATTGTTCATGAAACAATCGTTCTAATTGGTTCCATGAGAACAAAGATTGGGGAGATAAGGTCGTGAACCAAGTAAATGCATTTTTCGTTAAAGAACTTGGAAAATACTTCATCTTTAGATTTTCATTGTTTGCTATTTCACCAGCCTCTGTCTGGAACCTAGAAATATGTTCGACCGTCGACTCGCCAGTCTCACTGTCATACCCCAAAATTTGCCCCATCTACTTCACTTACAAAGATTCAAAGACTAGGGTTCCATTCAAGCAACATTCCTAGTCAAGAGCCTCCTAAGGCTAGGGTTTGAGATTCCTCTAAGAGGGATCAATGAGATAAGGCTCCTAATCAAGGGTGTATGGTTTATAGTGATCTAATTTAACCACATGGCAAAAGTCAAGGCACCACTCCAAAGGTCACCTGCTCAAGCAATCTCAAGATCTACAATCAACTGATTCAAATCCAAAGTCAAGGCATGATCCAAACTTCTAACCATTGGTCACACAACAAGTATGGGGATGTATATCCATCATTTGATCAAAGGATTGATCATGATTCCATTAATAGAAACTCAGAGATGAACAAATACAAAAAGGTTCAAATTAGGGTTTCTTAGGAGAAAGTCAACCCAACTTTGACTAGGCATAACTTTCACATGGAATATCAAAAATTCCCCACTCAAAGCCTATTTTGAAGGAAATTGGATTCTCTACAACTTTGTCTCTCACAAGCTAGGGCTAGAAATGCTTCATTTGAGAGGTACAGTACAAAAGATTACAGGTCATTTCCAGGCATCCCTCAAAAGTAGTTTTTTGTCAAAGAGGATATGATCAAGATAAAAGCTCCAAATGAAAAATATGTTCCAAAGTGGCTTGTAGAGGACACTTTGAGGTTTCCAAAAAGTATTAGAACTCCCTCATAGCTTAAAAATTGAGTGAGATATGCTTGATCAAAGTTGGGCGATTTTGGAGAACCAAATGTGAAAAAGGGAGGTTCAAATTGGATTTCTTGCAAATAGGCCCATGCTTTTATGACTTGAACTTGGTCCATAAGTTACCCAAAACATTTGCCACGAATTGTATCACTTTATTTGATTTTTTACACAATTTTATTTCATTTAAAATTAAGTTTTAATGATTTAAATGAATGGAAAATCAAGTATTTTGATAGAAAATATATTTTTGAGATTTCCAATCAACATTAATAGGAAAATATATTTTAATTTTCGTTCCCAATCAAATGGGAAGAGATTGATACAATATTTGGACTAAAATAGAAGGTTTTAATGAAAAAATAAAATCAATTTTCACAATATAGCAAGATTGGATTCAAGCAAGTTTGGGAGCAATTTACTTGACCTAATACGTCCTCTATAAGTAGAGGAAGGATGCCATATGATTAGGGGACGCAAAATTGAGAGAGAGGCAGACTTGCAAGAACACAAAAATCTTCAAGAAAAGTGGAATTCGGTTTCAAAGATTGGGCGATTTTTAAAGGGATTCAAGCATTGCTATAGTTTCCTTGGATCATTTTGAAGCTGTTGGGATACTCACACGACACCAACAACCCCAGAATAACCTCCTATAAGCCAAGGTAAGTGACTCTGAAAAATTGGTTCGATTAGAGTAATTCATGCGTTCTCATGATGTTTTAATTGCATATTGCGGTTTGTATGATTGTTGTGAACATTCTTGATGCATTAATCTTTGTTTCTGGGCGTGTTCATGTGAATCGCCATTAGAGGGTGTCGCGAGCTTTAGGGTTTTTGAATTAGGGGTTTTCGGTAGGGATAAAATTAGGGTGAATTAGGAGCATATTTGAGATCGTGAGACTGAGACGGAGTGAATGAGATAATCGGGCCATGTTTATGTGCTTAATTAAGCTAATCGCTGTTTTCCATGTTTAATAGCCACGAAAAATTGTATAGCGAAACCGTAGCAAAATTATAGAGTTTTTTACAGGTGTTTTGGGGAAGATGATGGCGTGTCAACGCCCGGTTGGTTGGTTTGAATTTTCGCGCCTGTTTTCATTAAAAGATTCTCGTTTCATATATAATATTTGAGGGGCGTGGGTTAAACAACATGGCCACTTGGTTGGAGTGGTTAAGAAGCGTGTCATGGAGGGTGAGGTCACAGGTTCGAGCCTCCCCTCCAACATATTATTTTTCTGTGAATTTCTAATGGATCCGGTGCGCCTCAAGGCATAACTCCCACCATGCACCCTCAGAATCCATCCCTTGATTCTCATCCCAGTTCAGATCTAACGTCCCTGGTGCCTCACCCATACCATACACCATAACAGTAGCCACATTGGATCAAAACCTAATTAACTAATTAAATTTAATTGATATAATTGATTTTTATTAATTCTTTTTTTTCATATAATTAATTATGTATAATAATTATTTTTTTGTAAATCAAGAATATATATGATATTATTATTAAAAATTATAACTTGTTATTCATGCCGATTAAATCGATTAATCGCTATGGTTAACAATATTTTTTAATTAAAATGTTATTTAATTAAACAAATTTGGTTTCTATTATTTGGTTAAATGGTTGCAACTACTTTATTAGTTGTGATGATTGACCGTCTTCTCTCCGATTTAATTTGTTATTCTTTTTAATCGAATCAATCGATTGCGAGGGGTAACAATGCATATAAAATCCTATAAAAATTATTTAAAAATACCTTAATTCATTATTAGTGATGATCGAATCAATCGATTAAAATTGGTAATGGTGCAAATTATTAATCTTTTAACTATGGTAATCGAATCAATCGATTATTGCGGTTAATAGTACAAATTAAATCAGGGTTGTACGCCCACTCTTAAAACACTTCCCACACTTTTCAAAACTTTTCAGTATCAAATTACACATTATCATAGGCTATTTCAAAAGCCTTTGAGGCAAACTACCAACCCTATCAAATTTCTAATTCTAAGGGCGTACAACCCGTTCCCGAACTACGTAGACTCTGATTCTCCATAAGGAGATACGTAGGCACTTGGCAACAAGGCGAGTCCCCCTCCTCCAAATCTTAATCATTTTCAATAATTAAACTTTTAACCCTAATAATTGTCTGTTACCATTTTCTGCCATAACCCTTATCTTTGCATGTTAACCTTTAGGAAAGGGTTTTGGGTGCCTAACACCTTCCCTTAACCCGAATATAGTATCTTACCCTAAATCTCTTAATTGCATAGGTTTCCTATTTGCCTTGATAGAATAGGTGGCGACTCTCTAAGCTTTAAATTTTAGGCAGGTTGCTACACTCACCAGCAAATTTGGTGAATTTTGGGACTTTCCACCCCTAGGCAATTCTGTCTGCCTTACATATTCTGACAGCGGGGAAATGAAATTTGGTCTATGCAAACCTATATTTATTCCATTCTGAACTAAAATTTGTTCAACTACATTAGAGATATTATTGTGTCCAATATTGACATCTTGCTGGATGTTCCTAAGAACCTGGTCAGCATCTTGATGCCTTTGTACTATTCTAGGGATCTCTTGCTCAATTTGATCTCCTTGTCCTATAGGTTCGACCCTTCTCACATTCGACCCTTGAGTAGTCGAAAGGTTTGGTTGTGGGGGCGCTCCAAAGAAATCTACAATTCTGGCCATTTGTCCCGCCAATATTTCATAACTTTGATTCATGTTATTTATCATGGGAGTAAAAACAGTTCCCATTTGTTGAGTAAGGGCATTCACCATTTCATGATTACTTTCGTCCATTTGTTGTCGAATTGACAACATTGACGTAGTACTTAAAGATGGCAAAACCTGGTGATTATATCCTATGCCTATAGGTCGACCCTCTGGATTTGATGTGCTTGTAGCCATCATGCTGTCAGAATATAATGAAGGATTTGTGTGCAAACCTTGCATCATAGACGTGGGCATTCCAAACTAAGGGTTAAAACCTGGTGGAGGCATCATTCCATGAAACGGCGGTCGTAATGGATTCAACGGTGACCGTACATTCGTTGGTGATGATACCATTATTGCTGCCGTCGATCCACCAGTATTTGTTGTTCCCACTGGGGATGAATCTGCGGCATTTTGTGGTGTTGCTCCGGTTGGAACACCTCCTTAGGGCCTTTTTACCAAATTGAGGCCCAATTACCAATTTTGAGCCCCAGTTGCCCATTTATTGGTAAGTCGAAATCCTAGGGTAACAGTGGGTCCCGCGGGTTCGGGTGTGCTTGCCATCCTTACTTTCCGGGGTTATCAAAGTCCTTTATTCCCTTTTTACTCATTGAACTTTTCAAATATTCTTTCCTACATTCAGAAATTCTCTTCGGAGAAACATTTTCTTTCGAGAAAATATCTCATAATCAGAGAAATTATTATGAGTGGTCTTACTATTATATTTTGAATGTGTATTCTAGAATGTTTCTTATAGTGCAATTGGATATAGTTTTATTAAACTATTTTATCTTGGAACTTCATGGTTGATAGTTTGTTTTCAGAACTTTGGGAAAAGTTGTGAAACCTCTTAAAGAGTGCAACTTAATACGCGACTAAGACAATATTCATTTTGGTGGAATATTTTTTTATATAAAAAAACACGTTATTATAATCTTACTCTTCCATAATTTTGTAATCTCTATTATAAACATGTGTTGGTATATCAAGTGTGAGTATGAATTCCATATTGAATAGAAAAAACAGATGTTGAACACTTTATAAGTGAAAACTATAGAGCTAATGTCTTAAGGATTTTAGTTAATATGTGGTGTCAAACTCATTTAAAATTTTTGCTGGTTTCGTTTTATATTCTTCTCTAAATTTGTTTGAATTGATTTGATTATGTTTTGTTTGATATGATTCGATTAGAGCCGAGGTAATAACATGTTATGATATGTGTATTTTGTAGTAGTGACCATTGCATCTCTAATTTTTTTTCTAACTAGGATTGTCACATCTTCCCTCTGTCTTCAACTATAATGTTTTAAAGGTTGTGATAGGAACATTGCAAGAGATGCGAATTTGTAATTGCTGAAACCTAAATGATCCATAACAAGGCAAAAACATAACCCATAAACAACCAGATCCACAAACTAAAACAATAAAGTTAAATACACGTCAATTGAGAAAGCCATACTGCATGATGTAGGAAGGTTTTTTAAGTCATCCGAGTTTGTTTCAGGCTCAAAAATAACATTTTAATATTTTTTTATAATTTTCTATTTTATTTCTGTTTTGGATTAAAAGTCCGTTAGGGTTTATTTTTCTATTTTATTTTTGTTTTGGATTAAAAGCCCTTTAGAGTTTATTTGCTTTTGTATTTAAACATGTTTGGCGTGAGTCAAATATCATCTTTTGATATAATAAAATTTAATATTTTCTTTATTTGGTGGATTTCAGAGTTTATCTGACAGGTTTTGCTCTTGCAATTCTGTGTTCTCATTCTAGGTTTAGCACTTACTAATCCTTAGGGTTTCCGACTGTGTCAGTTGGCATCAGAGCAGGTTTTCTTCTATTCTTTTCGTAACTTGACAACCATGACGGGTAAATCGGCGACCATAACAGATCTTGAGAGAATTACTATGGCTTTTACTGTAGCTCTAACTGCTTTGACTGAACAAATGGCGACTTTAACAAATCAGGTTAACAACGCCAACGACAACAACAACAATAAGAATAAGCAAAGAGACACGAGAGAAGAGTCAATTAGAGTTCCACGAGGTGGAAATTAATCGTGCTGAAGGTTCCATTTTTGAAAAAGAAGAACCTTACGATGAAGAGGTTGATCATGGGAATCGACAAAACAACCACGTTCATTGAGTGAAGGCTGATGTTCTATTATTCTACAGAGCGATGGGATTGGAGAAGTTTCTTGATTGATAGATTGGCGTCAACATGTTCTTTAATGTTATGGGCGTCCCTAAGGACAAGCAGGTTAAGATGGTGGCGACTAAATTTAAAAGTATTATTGTTGTCTGTTAGGATAAACTTGTTGTTCAAAGGCAAAAACAAAGGAGGGGCCAGTCATAAATTGGCGAAGAATGAAACAATTGATGCTAGAGAAATTTTTACCGGAGGATTATGAACAGATTATTTATAAGATGTACACTGAGTGTGTCCAGATCAAGAGAACTGTGACTGAATACATAACTGGGCTCATGCGTTTTTCTTAGCGCAATGAACTAGGAGAATCAGAGATCTAGAAAGTTGCTCAATGGCCTGAAAAAATCCTTGTAGGAGAAGATGAGTTTATAGACTGTATGAGCCATATTTGAGGCATACAGTTTAGCTTTGAAGGAAAAATTGATTGAGAAACCCCCTCAAAATTTCTCGTCTTTTAGAAGATACTCTTCCTAGAATAACTTTGAATCAGCAAGTGACAAGGAAAATAATGTAACAACTGGGGATGCCAAACCTAAAAATAAGGGGATTAGAAACCCTAGCAGTGTGTAGTAGGGTAAAGCACCAGTCCAGAAGCAGAATAATCTATATGCTAAAATCACTGAAGACATGTGTTATTGTAGTAATGGAAGAGGTCACATATTAAATGTTTGTCCAACAAGGAGAGTTGATGCTGTTACGGAAGAAAAGGAAGAGGAAGAGGAAAGAGAAGTATATGTAGTTGAGAATGATGAATATGCAAGGGTTGATTATATAAAACACATTGTTCTATCAAGAACAAGGTATGTAATCTGAATGTAGATAGTGGGAGCATGAAGAATATGGTGTCGCAAAAATTGGTAGATTATTTGAAGTTATCCACAGAACCACATGAGAAGCCATACACCCTCGATTGGGTAAGAAAGGACTTCCAAGTTCGAGTAACACTAGTATGCAGAGTTCGTATCTCCATCGGAAAAAATTATAGAGAATAGGTACTTTATGTTGTTCGTGATATGGATTTTTGTCATATTTTACTTTGTAGACCTTGACAGTTTGATAATGATGTCCCTTATAGAGGACGTGATAGCGTGATAATGCTTACATGGGACACACATAAGATTGCTATGACACCTGTTTTGCACTTTGATAAGAATCCGGGAGGAAAGAAATTTAGTTTCTTGGTGATGACACAAATTTAAAAGGAGCTTGATGAGGCTGTTAAAGAAACTGAATTTTTCTATCAAGTGGTGAGTAAAGGGCTGATGAGTGTTGTAAAGGAGGAAACAAAAATTCCAGAAGACGTGTTCGGGATCCTATAGAATTTTAAGGAATTGACCACAAATGAGCTACCAGAAAATGTGTCTCCTATGCAAGATAAACGCCGAAAAGTTAAAGCTTTTAATATGGGAGACGATGTGATGGTGTTTCTATGTAAGAAGAGGTTTCCAATTGGTACTTACCACAAGCTGCAACCACGCAAGTATGGCCTGTTCATTGTGACCCAAAAGATCAATGATAAAGTGTATGTGGTTTCTGTAACGCCCCAGACTGCTTTCGGGATGATCGACTAACCCCACAAACCAACACGGGTCTTTTCAGCATGCTTTGACCTCACTCGCACGCTTTCCGGGAAACTTCCCAGAAGGTCACCCATCTCAATACTACTCCAAGTCAAGCACGCTTAACTATGGAGTTCTTATGGAATGAGCTACCGAAAAGAAGATGCATCTTGTTGGTATAGGTAGTACCTATCAATCCTTATAAGCTTTCCTTCAACCATGCAGTCCCATACCTGCACGGCTTTAGGATACCTCTCATTCCGATGTGGCGACCACCCTAGCCCTCTTCGGCCTCAGGTGTTCCATGCGGTGCAACCAACCCTCGCCTTCTTCGGCCTCGGGTGTTACATGCCCACCAGCTTCCGCATGGTTCGTCCTCGAACCACATCGTACTGGGAGAGGAACCAGGCTCTGATACCATTTGTAACGCCCCAGACTGCTTTCGGGATGATCGACTAACCCCACAAACCAACACGGGTCTTTTCAGCATGCTTTGACCTCACTCGCACGCTTTCCGGGAAACTTCCCAGAAGGTCACCCATCCCAATACTACTCCAAGTCAAGCACGCTTAACTATGGAGTTCTTATGGAATGAGCTACCGAAAAGAAGATGCATCTTGTTGGTATAGGTAGTACCTATCAATCCTTATAAGCTTTCCTTCAACCATGCAGTCCCATACCTGCACGGCTTTAGGATACCTCTCATTCCGATGTGGCGACCACCCTAGCCCTCTTCGGCCTCAGGTGTTCCATGCGGTGCAACCAACCCTCGCCTTCTTCGGCCTCGGGTGTTACAGTTTCTCTCCCGGATTTCATGAATATATCAAATACTTTTAGTATTGCTGACATTCATGAATATCAAGTAGATGAAGCTCTTTATAAAGAAGAGAACTCGAGGTCGAGTTCTTAAGGGATGGGTGAGACTGATGTAGGAAGGCTTTTTAAGTCATCTGTGTTTGTTTTAGGCCCAAAACTAACATTTTAATATTTTTTCGCAATTTTCTATTTTATTTCTATTTTAGATTAAAAGTCCATTATGGTTTATTGTTTATGTTATTTCTGTTTTGGATTAAAATTCCATTAAGGTTTATTTGCTTATGTATTTAAACACGTTTGGCGTGAGTCAAAATCATCTTTAGATATAATATAATTTAGTATTTTCTTTATCTAGTAAATTTCATAGTTTATATGACAGTTTTTGCGCTTGTAATCATGTATTCTCATTCTAGGTTCAACACTTATTAATTGAAGGAGTGAAAAACACTTAGAAAGGGGGGATTGAATAAGTGTAACTTCTCAAAAATGGTAGATAAAAATAAATAACACAATTATTTTTATCCTGGTTCTTTGTTAACTAAACTACTCCAGTCCACCCCTGACAAGGTAATTTACCTCAACTGAGGATTTAATCCACTAATCAAACTGATTACAATGGTTCTCCACTTAGATACCCTCTAAGTATTCTAGAGTCTACAGATCACAACTTGATCACTCTAGGAAATCCTTTTACAATCAATGTAAAATAAAATTGAAAAGAGTGTAATATGCTTCTAAGAAAGCTGTAATCACAGAGTGATATTTCTCTTAAGTTCTAGTTCTTAACACTCACTAAGATATTACAAAGTTGTGAGGTTGAAGATGAAGTTCTTCTTTGCTTTTCTTTGAATTCAGTTTGACAGCGTTTCGGTGTATTTGCGCAAGAGTGTTGTTACTGCCTCTGAATCATAACTTTTATATATAGGCGTTGAGAGGAAATGACCGTTGGGAGCATTTAATGCTTTGCATGAATAGTACAACGCTGCATTTAATGTTTCACACTTTTGTCAACTACCTCGAGCCATGCTTTTGCTGCTTTTACTAACTTTGCCTTTTGTAGCTTCTAACGTTCCTTTTGTCAGTCAGAGATTTGACGTTATAGACTTTTCATCTTGTACTTTCTTCTGGACTCAGATTTTGTAGATAACAACGTTTGAATATCAGAGTCTTCAGCTTTGGTGCAGATGCAACTTCTATCTTCAGACTTTGAAGTGCTTTGAGCGTGATACCATCAGAGCATCAGAGCTTTTACTTCTGACTGCCATCTTCTGATGCTTTCCAGATCATGTTCTAATTCTGCAGGACCATGTTTTGATGTCTTGCCAGACCATGTTCTGATGAAGCCATCCAGAACTTCTGGGTCAATGCTTCTGAACGCTGATTTGTGCATACTCTTTTATACTTTTCCTGAAATGGAAAACGCAAAGGATTAGATTACCACACTGTCTTATACAAAATTCATACTTAATGTTATCATCAAAACTAAGAATATTGATCAGAACATTTCTTGTTCTAACAATCTCCCCCTTTTTGATGATGACTAAAACATACAGAATTGATATGAATTTGTATCCAGAATATTAGATGAACAAAGACAACACACAGATATAGCATAAGCATATTATTTAGAGTGTGTGAATATGTCTCCCCCTGAGATTAACAATCTCACCCTGAAATTAATACTAGAAGAATTTATAAATAAAAGACTTCCCTGAATATTTTTCCATTTCAGTTGAGGCTTTCACGTTGAACTTTGAATCTTCAGATAATTCAGAGCTTCACTTCAGAGCTACCATTGGACAGCTTCAGAGCTTTGAATTTCTCTTAGAGATCACTTGTATCAGAGCTCTATCTTCAGTCTTCTATTAGAGCATCAAGAAGGCTTACTTGTTTCAGAGCTTTATGGCTTCTTGTATTAGAGCAACTTCTTTCTGATCTTGCAACTTCTTGTATATGAGCAATCAGATCAAGGTTTGTATCAGATCACTGGCAAAGGCTTGTATCAGAACATTGAGCGCTTGATTGCTTCAACTCTTTAAGAGATGCTTTTCTTCAGATTTTCTTCTCCTTAACATTTGCTTCTCACCATATTGAGCTTGTCCAGAATATCACATTCATGAAAAACTATCAAGGACAGAAAACTTGCAATATAATTGTTAGGAATGTTGAGACTTAAGCCCAACAACTGATATTATAAATCAATTCAATTAGCACGCTTCTCTCCCTTTTTGTCATAACATCAAAAAGTATAAAAGATTCAGATGAAAGACACATAGAGTGAAGAAAGAGATAGATTTCATTGATTAATCAGAAGAGAGGGTACAAGGAAGATGCAAACAAATCAGATGCAAAAATAAAGAAAACCAACTAAGACACAAGACACAGACTACGACTGGCTAAACTTAGAAGCTAAGGCGTCCAGAAGGTTCTTAATCTCAGAGGTGTCTTCAGCTTGCTTCTTGGAGGTTTCTTCTTGTCTCTGCATCCAAGTCCTGATTTCAACATTGTGTCATCTTGCTTGTCCAGACGACTAGCCAAGGTAGCCTGATTCTGTTGGAGTTCCTTCAGAGTGTTCATCAGAATAGAAGATGAAGGACCAGCAGAAGAAGCAACAAAGTTATCTTCTAGGACAGGATGAGCAGCATCATCTTCAACCATTTGAGCATTTTCCAGATTTTCCTCAACAGGAATGTCTTCAGAAGGATGCTCTTGAAAAACAGGAATCTCCACTTTTGGAGGATACTCAACCTCGGGATACACCATGTCAGGATTCTCTTCCAGAGGGTTCTCTCTGAACCAGTTGAACAGAAGCTGAAAATCTCCAGTCAGAACTTTGTATGGATATGGCTTCCAAACAACCAGAGCCGAGGAATTATCTGCTTCCATTTCATCAACGAAAGGCTTCTCTTCCAGAGGCCTCCAGTCAGTGATAGGATGATAATACCTTCCACTGCCAAAATCCAGCATCAGTCCAGCAGGACTAGGAGCATCAGCAAGGCAGTCCTTCTGGAGGTCCAGAAATTCTGCTTGCACCTCATCAGCAAAAGTTGTCCAAAGCTTTCCAGCAGCTATATGATCCAGCTTGGAGTCATGAGCAACCTTCAGAGCATCTAACCCTGTCCGTACCTTATATTTCAACAATTCAAAACGAATATCAACAGAGGGTTTTAGAGGGTTGAGAATGGTTATTAGATCAACTGAGTTGAGAATGAAACAAGGTTCTGGGGTTCTATCAAACAAGGAGGTGTTTGAAGAGAAAGGAGGGGGTGAAGATTCTGCTTCATTTTCAGAGTCAATGATAGCAACAAGAGGGTCAGAAAAAGATGATTCTGGAGAGAGGAGGTTGAAGAACACAGTAGTGTCAACAACAGGTTCATAGTTAGAATGTGGAGGAGGTTGAGAGGTGGAGATTATGGCGTGAGGAGGAATGATGGTGTTTAGAGGTGTTGGTTCAAGAATTGGTTCAAAAATAGGAGGTTCAGAATCAAGAATAGGCTGTTTTCCTTTAGACTTAGGGGAAACAGAAGATGGAGGGTTAGAAATTTTGGTGGTTGGAGGGGGATTTTCTGGGGATTTTTCTGGTACTACATCAGCTGTAGTGAAAAGTTTTTGTTTGGTTATCCATATAGGATCATAAGCATAGCCTTCCTTTTTGCACAGTGCTATATAGCGGACAACAACATCAGGATGTTCATTTTTGAAAAACAATTCAAAGTCCGCCAGAGCTGGAGCTTTTCTAGTCAAAATTTCATGGTCCACTCTGGGAGGAGCACCAATGGTCTCAATTAAGCCCATCTTCTTCAGAGTGTTAGCATTCATAGTGCTTCCACTCGTTGCATATATATCCTTGATAATTCCAGCTTTCTCCAGATCACCCCAATCTGTTCTTCCTATAATTGCTCCAGAAGCACCTTCAACAGTTTCCAACCCAAACAATTTTCTTAAAAGATTTTCAGTAATGGAGAACGTTTCACCATGAACAAGAGAAGGAATAGCTTTAGGCATGATTGTTGCATGAACCCAAAATTCTTTGACCAAATCTAGATAAACTGGTCCACATAAACTGTAGAAGAATGCTTCCCATTTTTGAAAAAACATGTCATCCTTCAAATGAATGTCGTGTTCTACAAGATTATCAAAATCGACCATCATTTCACAGATAACTTCTAAATCATCCAAAGGAATCAAACAAGTCTTCTGTGGAACAAATTGTTGTTGTTGTTGTTGTTGGTCTTGATCTTGTTGTTGTTGTTGCTGAGAAGACGAAACATTTTTGGGATTTGATGAAGAAGCCATTGAAGCACAACTGAGATTTCTAGGTTTCTTTCTTTTAGGGTTTTTAACAAGAGAAAATAGAAGGCAGAAATGCATAACGAAATATGATGAATGCGTGAAAAGAGAAGAAATGGTTATAATATAGATTTAAATAGACACGGACTTGAAAACAAAATGCAATGAAGTTCTGAATGTGAGCAGTTACAGAATGCAGAGATTCAATCATATTTAATGCTGAATGACGTTAGTGGAGAAAGCGTGAGATTTGAAAAGATTTGCACAGTTACCTAGGGCGGCATCTCATCAACTATACGCATGCTTGTCCCTTCGGATTGAACACGTGATCATCATCTGGGATAGCTGGTGACAGCTGTTTTGATCTAACATAAGTTCTGAATCATACATAGACATATGAAACGTTAGCAATAACAGAATCAGAGTGTCTAAATGATCAAACATAACCAGAACATCTGATAAGAGAATAAATAAGCATTTCAAATCTAATCCATATATCAGATCTTCTCAACACCTTCATTTTGGGCACAAATCCATACTGATGTTCTTTAGAATGAACTTTTCCTTTCAAATCTATCTCCAGCATAATCAGGACAATATCCTACTAAGTTGTATTCTTCAGATCTTCTGTAGACTAAACCAACATTAGTAGTACCTTTCAGATACCTAAGAATTCTCTTAACAGCAGTTAAGTGAGATTCTCTAGGATCTGATTGGAATCTAGCACACAAGCATACGCTGAATAAAATATCAGGTCTAGAAGCAGTTAGATATAGAAGAGATCCTATCATACCTCTGTAGATCTTCTGATCTACCTTCTTGCTTACCTCATCCTTACCTAATACACACTTTGGATGCATTGGAGTCTTTGCTTCTTTGCTTTCAGACAGATTGAACTTCTTCATAAGCTCTTTCACATACTTGGCCTGATGAACATAAGTTCCTTCAGAAGTTTGATTGATCTGAGTGCCTAGGAAGTACTTGAGTTCTCCCATCATGCTCATCTCAAATTGTGCCTGCATAGACTTAGCAAACTCCTTTCCAAGTGTAGCATTAGATGTTCCAAATGTAATACCATCAACGTAAATTTGACAAATTAAAATATCCTTTTTAAAGGTTTTACAGAAGAGAGTTGTGTCTACTTATCCTCTTGTGAAACCATTATCTAGAAGGAAAGAACTTAATCTTTCATACCAAGCTCTGGGAGCTTGGTTCAATTCGTATAATGATTTCTTTAATTTAAAAACATGTTCTGGAGACTTAGAGTCTTCGAAACCAGGAGGATGATGGACATAAAATTCTTCATCTATATAAACATTTAAGAAGGCACTCTTAACATCCATCTGATACAGAGTGATGTTATTTTGAGTGGCAAAAGAAATTAATAAGCGAATAGATTCTAACCTGGCCACTGGTGCAAAGGTTTCTGTATAGTCAATACCTTTTTGCTGACTATAGCCCTGAGCAACCAGTCTGACTTTGTTTATGATAACTTCACCTTTCTCACTCAGCTTGTTTCTGAAGACCCATTTTGTTCCAATGATATTGAATCCTTTAGGTCTTGGAACCAGATCCCAAACATCATTCCTTGTAAATTGATTTAACTCTTCTTGCATGGAAATTATCCAGTCAGCATCTTCCAAAGCTTGATCAACAGAAGATGGCTCAATCAAAGATACTAGACCAAATTGACATTATGCATTGTTCTTCAGGAATGCTCTTGTTATGACGGGATCATCTTTCTTTCCAATTATCACATCTTCTGGATGAGCATAGTTGAGTCTAGAAGATCTTCTGAGTGTTGGCTCTTCAGATATTTTGAGATTCTCTAAATACGCTGCAACTTGATCTTCTGATACATCGTTACTCTTGGGTTCTTCATGATCTGAGTTAGATATATCTATATCTACAAAATTCTCAAACTGCTTTGGCTTTTCAAGACCAAGCTTATCATCAAATCTGATATTGATTGATTCTTCAACTACTAGAGTTTCAGTATTGTATACTCTCTAGCCTTATGAGCGTTAAGAATATCCAAGTAGAAAACACTTCTGAGCTTTAGAATCAAACTTGTTCATATGATCTTTAGTATTCAGAATAAAGCATACACATCCAAATGGATGGAAATATGAAATGTTGGGCTTTCTGTTCTTCCACAATTCATAAGGAGTCTTATTTAGAATAGTTCTTATGGAGATTCTATTCAGAATATAACAAGTTGTATTAATTGCTTCTGCCCAGAAATGCTTAGTCGTATTAGTCTCATTAATCATGGTTCTGGCCATTTCTTGTATAGTCATATTCTTTCGTTCTACAACTCCATTTTGATGTGGAGTTCTAGGACAAGAGAAATCATGGGCAATACCATTTTCTTTGAAATAAATTTCAAAGAATCTGTTCTCGAATTCACCACCATGATCACTTCTGAATTTTATGATTTTGCATTCCTTTTCAGATTGAATCTGAGTACAGAAGTCAAAGAACACAGAATGTGACTCATCCTTATGTTTTAAGAACTTTACCCATGTCCATCTACTATAGTTGTCTACGATGACTAATCCATATTTCTTCCCTCTGATTGATGCTGTTTTGACTGGGCCAAAAAGATCAATGTGAAGAAGTTCTAGCGGCCTAGAGGAAGAGACAACATTTTTAGATTTGAATGCAGGTTTTGAAAACTTCCCTTTCTGACATGCTTCGCAAAAAGCATCTGATTTATATTTCAGATTAGGGAGTCCTCTGACCAGATTGAGTTTGTTAATCTGAGAGATCTTTCTCAAACTAGCATGACCCAATCTTATGTGCCAGACCCACTGCTCTTCGCTAACAGACATAAGGAAAGTAACCTTTTGATTCTTAAGATCTGAAAGATCAATCCTATAAATGTTATTCTTTCTCTTGCCTGTAAATAGGATTGAGCCATCCTTCCGACTAATAGCTTTACAAGACTTTTGATTAAAGATTATTTCATAACCATTGTCACTTAACTGACTTATGGACAATAAGTTATCAGCTAATCCATCTACTAAAAGAACATTAGTTATAGAGGGAGAGTTACCAATACATATGGTTCCTGAGCCAATGATTTTGCCCTTCTGATTCCCTCCAAACTTTACTTCTCCAGCAGATTTAAGTTCCAGGTCTTGGAACATAGACCTTCTTCCCGACATGTGACATGAGCACCCAAAGTCCAGGTACCATGACATGTTTGTCTTTTGAGCTTTGAAGGAGATCTGTAACAGGAATTATCCTATCCTTAGGTACCCACATTCTTTTGGGTCCTTTGGGGTTAGTCCTTCTCAAGTTCTGATTGAACTGAGATTTAGCATGAGGTTTCACACAAGATTTTCCAAAATGTGTAATAACATGTTTCTTTGTGTGTGTTATGTGGAAACTCTTAGAGTGAGATGTGTGTTTGATATCATGAGAATGACCATACTTTAACTGTTGATACTGATGTTTGTATTTGATAATCATCTCATCAACAGGTTCAAGTTTATATGGGGTTTCACCCTCAAAGCCTATGCCTATTCTCTTGTTTCCACTTACTCCATATATCATAGAGGCTAGCTGACTTCTGCCTATACCTCTAGATAGAAACTTTCTGAAGCTCAAGTTATATTCTTTCAGAATATTGTTAGTGCTTGGAATAGACTTTACTGAACTTGAAGATGATTCAACATCTTTAGTTAATATTAAAACTTTTTCCTTAAGTTCAGAGTTTTCTATTTCAAGTCTCTTAGTTTCAGATGCAAAGAGCTTTTTAAGCTTTTTGTATTTGATACTAAGCTGACTCTTGACTTCCAGAAGTTCAGATAAGCTGGAAACTAAATCATCTCTAGAAAGTTCAGAAAATACCTCTTCAGAATCTGAGTCTGATGTAGATTCTGATTCTCCATCAATAGTTGCCATGAGTGCTATGTTTGCTTGCTCATCTTCAGAGTTTGACTCTTGATCGGAAGAATCTGAGTCATCCCAAGTAGCCATTAAGCCTTTCTTCTTTTCAAATCTTTTCTTGGGCTTTTCCCTCTGAAGCTTTGGACATTCATTCTTGTAGTGTCCAGGTTCCTTGCATTCATAGCATGTCACTTTCTTCTTTCCAGATCTTCTATGTTCAAAAGATTCTCCTTTTTCAGGCCTCTTGAAGTTCTTAAAGTTCTTGAATCTTCTTTGCTTGCTCTTCCAGAGTTGATTTACTCTTCTGGATAAGAGAGATAATTCATCTTCTTCTTCTTTTGACTCTGACTCGTCAGATTCTTCTTCTTTTACCTGAAAAGCGTTAGTGCATTTTTTATTATTAGATTTTAATGCAATAGACTTACCTTTATTTTGAGGCTCATTTGCATCCAGCTCAATCTCATGACTCCTCAAGGCACTTATCAGCTCCTCAAGAGATACTTCATTCAGATTCTTGGCAATCTTGAATGCTGTAACCATTGGTCCCCATCTTCTAGGAAGACTTCTGATTATCTTTTTAACATGATCAACCTTTGTGTATCCCTTATCAAGGAATCTCAATCCAGCAGTTAGAGTTTGGAATCTAGAGAACATTGCTTCAATGTTTTCATCATCTTCCATTCTGAACGCTTCATATTTCTGGATTAGAGCCAGAGCCTTTGTCTCCTTGACTTGAGCATTTCCTTCATGATTCATCTTTAGAGATTCAAAGATGTCATGAGCAGTATCTCTGTTTGTTATCTTCTCATATTCAGCATGAGAGTTAGCATTTAACAATATAGTCCTTGACTTGTGGTGATTCTTGAATTCTTTCTTTTGGTCATCACTCATAGCTTGTATTGTAATCTTGACTCCACGAGCAGTTACAGGATGTTTGTAACCATCCAACACTAAGTCCCATAGATCACCATCTTGACATAGAAAATAACTTTCAAGTCTATGTTTCCAATACTCAAAGTTTTCACCATCAAAGACTGGTGGTCTGTTGTAACCATTGAAGCTACTTCTTCCATTGTTACCATTGTTTTGCTCAGGAGTAGGAGTAGAAGAAGTTGTTTCAACCATTTTGATTTTGTGTTTTCTCCCAGAATCTTTTGTCTAACACGGTTAAGTGCTTGCACCTAGAACCGACGCTCTGATGCCAACTGAAGGAGTGAAAAACACTTAGAAAGGGGGGATTGAATAAGTGTAACTTCTCAAAATGGTAGATAAAAATAAATAACACAATTATTTTTATCCTGGTTCATTGTTAACTAAACTACTCCAGTCCACCCCTGACAAGGTGATTTACCTCAACTGAGGATTTAATCCACTAATCAAACTGATTACAATGGTTCTCCACTTAGATACCCTCTAAGTCTTCTAGAGTCTACAGATCACAACTTGATCACTCTAGGAAATCCTTTTACAGGTCATTCCAAGGGAATGATTCATTCGAAAGCACAGATTCAGTCCACCCGAATGTTCGAGTGCCAATAGATAGATCAAGTAGGGGCTTCCCTTTCCTTGCAATGAACCGAGTTCTTGCTTTGGGATTCCTTAACAAACAAAGCGAGTTGAGCACGAAGACTTTTTCGGAGATGACTTTTGTCAATAGGCAAGGTACTTTTGCTACAGCTGTGGGCAGTTGCCAAGAGTGGAGTTCACGTGTCCCATGTAAAATAAATGTTACAAGAGTATAATATGCTTCTAAGAAAGCTGTAATCACAAAGTGATATATCTATTAAGTTCTAGTTCTTAACACTCACTAAGATATTACAAAGTTGTGAGGTTGAAGATGAAGTTCTTCTTTGCTTTTCTTTGAATTCAGTTTGACAGCGTTTTGGTGTAATTACGCAAGAGTGTTGTTACTGCTTCTGAATCAGAACTTCTATATATAGGCGTTGAGAGGAAATGACCGTTGGGAGCATTTAATGCTTTGCATGAATAGTACAATGCTGCATTTAATGTTTCACACTTTTGTCAACTACCTCGAGCCATGCTTTTGCTGCTTTTACTGACTTTGCTTTTTGTAGCTTCTAACGTTCCTTTTGTCAGTCAGAGATTTGACGTTATAGCCTTTTCATCTTGTACTTTCTTCTGGACTCAGGTTTTTTAGATAACAACGTTTGAATATCAGAGTCTTCAGCTTTGGTGCAGATGCAACTTCTGTCTTCAGACTTTGAAGTGCTTTGAGCGTGATTGTCATACCCCAAAATTTGCCCATGCTATTTTTCATACATAAAACCAAATCAGAAGACAAAGCTCCAAAACACACTCTCCTATACAAAAGCTCTGAACTAGGGTTTTGATTAATTCAATGGAAAATCATTGAATCAATGGCTCAAGGTGGTTCCATAGGTTCACCAACATCCCAAAGTATATCCATATAAAGTTTCAAGACAAACAGAGAAAACTTAGTCCCTCAAATCATGATTAGGTCAACAGTCGACTCTCAAGGGCAAAACAGTCATTTCAAGCCAAAAATACAGTCAAAGTTCAAGATATTTGGTCAACAACATCCTCATAACCTTAAAATCATCATTTGATCAAGGGTTGATCATGATGATGCAAGAAAGGATCAGAGAAGTCAAAAGTCAAAAGTTACTATTTTGGACATGAACTGAAAAAATCAACCAAACTTTGAAAATTCACCAAATATTCATACTTCATCAGAAAAATTCCTACCAAAGCTCATTTTGAAGGGAATTCATTCCTCTATCTAATGGTCCAAGAATCAAAGCCCATAGGTCAATGGTTTAAGAGATATGGCTTCATACATTATAGGTCCTTTTCAAAAGTCAACAAAAAGACATGTTTTTCAAAAGGGCATAAAATAAGAATGGAAAAAGATTTTGATGTGAGACCAAAGACAATGGTTAGAGGACTCTCTAAGGTTTCTAAAAAGTCTTATAACACTTCCATACCTCAAAAAATGAGAGAGATAGGCTTTGTCAAGGTTGGGCTATTTTGGAGGGAAAATGTGGAAGAATTTGGATTTTTTGCAAGTGGGCCCAAAATCTTTTGATTCAATCTTGCTTCCCAAGTCATCTAGAAGATCCAAAACCAATGCCACGAAATTTGGATGATTATTTGATTTTTTATTGGTTTTTTATTTATTAAAATATGATTTAAATCAAATAAATCAAAGAAATTTGAAAAGATTTGGTTCAATTATATTTTTCAATCAATTCAATCACCAATAATATCCAATAATCATACAAAATTCGTGCAAGGGTTAATTGGTAGAAAAAGATGGGATTTGAATCATATTTAGAAACATATTTCAATCATATTTTCCAAAATTGCAAATCAAAGATTCAACAAGATTTCTTTTGGTTTTATTGACCTAAATTAGTCTCTTATAAGTACTGAGCAGAGCCAAATGCTAGGAAAACAGTTTTCTGCCTCCAAGAGCTTCTAACCCGAGTCCAAAAAGGGAGAAAAAATTCAAGAGTCAATTTGGAGATTTAGGCCAATTCAAGGTGTTCTAGCTATTCAAAAACGTTCCTCAGAGATCATTGAAGGTGTTTGGATCATTCCCTTGCCTCTATACTTCAAGAACACTCCACTGTAAGTCGTTCTTGGCCGATTCCTAAATTGATTCGATTACATGATTTCACGCATCCATTCTCAAATATAATTGCATATTTATGTTTAGAATGATCTGTTTGTTATTTCTGGAGAGTTTGGTGTGTTCTTATGCTATTACGAGCAATACGCCATTGTTGAAAATTAGGGTTCGTTTTAGGGGTTCTCAATACAGGTAAAATTAGACGTAGCCAAAGGCGTGGTTGAGTTCGTGAGGTCTGGACGATCATGTTCATGGCCTCGCGAAATATTTTTTTTCTGTTTTGGTGTATTCGTAAATTTGCAGGGGCTATGGCAACGGAACAGGCAAACCGTGGGTAAAAGCCTGGTTTTGGCAACGGACGGAGGTTAGGGATGACTGCGTGGCAGCCAGTCATTGGCCCTATTCAAAAAAAACGCGCGCGCGTTTTACTGGGGTTCTATTAGATTCAGTGCAGCGCGTCCTTACCAGCAATCATGCTCCTGCGCCATCTGTCCGTCCGATCTCGTTAATCTGCAGATCCAACGCGTATAGAGTTGCTGGCGTACCATGATCCCTCAGCCCTGCGCCACACACAATCAAAAGTTAAGTATTTTGCAATTTTTTTATTTTTTATTATACAGCTCCTTTGGTTTTAATATATATATATATATATATATTTTATTTCTTGTAATTTAATTTATTATATATATATATATATAGAAATTATATAAAAATCATATAAATTTGTTTTTTTTTGTATGTTTATTCAATCATTAATTTATTTATTTATTTTAATAAATTCATATATTCATTTAACAATTTTAAGTTATTTATTTTAAATCTTAAAAATCCATGATTATCTTATTTAAACTCCAAAAATTCATAAAAAATTATTTTTACTTTCGATTTAATTTTCTCATCCCGATTTAATTAATTAGGTCGCAAGACCAGTAATTAATTAAATCGTTTGCATTTTTATTTCAATTCGTACCCTAATCAAGTTTTACAAGATCATGCCATACACTGATTTTATTTTCTTTTCTGTGCATTATCAGGGTTAGCAAAATGATTCGCCCCGAGCGCGCGCCTTCAACAAACCTCGAAGCTAAGTAATTTAATTTTAATTTAATTTAAATTATATCTAAATTATTTTGATATTAGGGTTTGCCTCGCATTCATCCCTTCTGCCCTGCCTTTTTCAGGATCGACCCTAAAAGGCGCCTTAGCAACCATATCAAATCAAATTCAAAAGCTAAGTATTATCTCGTATCTAATTCAAATAATCGTTTTTATTTTATTTTGTTTCCTTAATAAATTAGGGATAAAATTAAATATCAATGAACTGCCTGTACGCTCACGCCTCGTTGTTTCTTCTTTCAGTTCTCAATGGTCAGAGTCAACGCTTCTGGCAAACCCTTGCCCTCAACCCTGTCAGGAAAAGCTAAGTACTTTCTCTCTATTCTATTTTTAATTTATATTTCTATTTTCTTTTGTGGTTAATGAAGTTTGCCCTCGAGCTTGATAATGCACTCACTCTCTGCTTTCTGCCTCTTCTTTCTCCTTTTCAGGGTTTGTCAATTGCCAAAGCTACGTTGTTGGTAACCCTAAACCCTATTTTTTGCCTTTTATTATTATTACTTGTGACAAACCCCATTGGGGATCCGCTGGTTTCACTTTCCCCTCCCCTTTAT
The DNA here is from genome assembly GCF_029867415.1 of Vicia villosa. Classification (NCBI taxonomy): domain Eukaryota; kingdom Viridiplantae; phylum Streptophyta; class Magnoliopsida; order Fabales; family Fabaceae; genus Vicia; species Vicia villosa. Next base: position 1,266,691 of record NW_026705088.1, on the reverse strand, counting down.
TGCTTTATAACTGCGTGGTTAGTAATTTAGGGAGTGCAAGATTGTAATTGACCTAGAATAACTAAATACAAGATAAATAACTGAATTGAACCACGTGAATGTTGCACACACGCACCCTTTTGGGGTAACCTCTTCGTTGCCTTGTTGCCTGTTGCCTTGTTGCCTGTTGCCTGTTGCCTTGTGTTTTTGCAGAATAAGCCAAGTCCCTCGAATACGAGGATACCTCAGCCATGTTGCCTCGATAAAAAGGTCACGACCCTAAATGATGCTGCCTTCGATACACAAATGACCTCGACCCTCGGAAGTTGCCTACGGAAAAAGGCTGAGGTATCTTCTGGTTGCCTAACGAAAATGGCTTATTCTGATCCTTACCTTAGACTACCTGCCCTTCTATGGCATGGGACAGTCTTATGGCAAAGGATGCTTCGATGACCTTTCAACGTCCAAATGAAAGGCTTCCTGCCCTCTTATGGCAAGGATAGACCCTTTCACCCTGAAAGGCTAAAAGAACTCTTTTTTCAAATTATAAGGTAATTGCCCCTAATTGCCTTGCTCTGGCTAAAATGTCTTTTATCAACTTTTTCTTAAACAAACACTCTCAAGGCTACGCTCATTTACGAGCTAAAGTCCTTGTTTCTTCATCTTCTATACATTTCTAAACTTTTGGTTTCAAAACGAGCAAAGCAATTAAGAGCCCATGGAAAACCATGGATGCAAAGGGTGCCTTACACCTTCCCTTTGCATAATTACCCCCCGAACCCTATTTTATTTAAAAGGTTTTTCCTGTTTCTTTTAGCCTTTCTAATTAATTTGGATAAAATAAAAGTCGGTGGCGACTCTTGCTTACCGCGACATTTCGATCGATAAAAAGTCAGTTCACCGTATTACAGAACTGGCGACTCTGCTGGGGATTAAATTCGATAAAAGAGGGGTTACCTTAAGAGTTTAGGAATCACTTAAATGTTTTCTATTGTTTGCTTTGTTTGTTTTATTTTTCAGGGGCGTTTTGGGAATTAACTGATGGACGAATCCTATTCCCGGATTCAAGAACCCTTAAGATTAGGAGTGGCATAGTCATAAGGACCTCTTTCACATATGTGGGAGATGAGTCAGTATGAAGTTCACGCTTGAGTTAGGACTCCATAGCATATGCACACCTTTCTCAAATGAGGGAGGTCTATGTATGTGTCTGTGGGTGCGCCGGAGCTCAAGGACCTTTAGTTACCCTTAACCCATCCTGGCCTTTAGGAACGTAGTGGGGGGACTACCCTTGACAAATGTTAAGGACTAGTCGCTACCCGATGCTACAATTCAGATAGGTTCTTTCTCAAAGTATCATTGCATGGTGCAAATGCATCATGTCCGAGGGTGCTTTAGAAGGGCTTACAATTCAGGATAACTTGTAGAACCTGTTGCTGAAATCTCCTTATCCATAGAAATGCCCTTGGGAAGGACACCTGATCTAAAACTCCATGCAAGCCTTAAACCAAAAATTGTGTGATTTGTGTGGATTTGTTTTTCTGTGATGCATCATGCATACATGCATTCATGACATGGCTAACTCATCTCAAGGAGAAAAAAGGTATTTTAACCATAATTTGTTTTGTAGGTTATTTAAATAATGGGAATCCTAATCAGAAAACCTTTCTTCCTCAACTTCAAGAAAGTACCTACTGCATTAAGACTCTTATGTGATGATATTACTGGTTCTCTTGTTCTTTCTGAATCTCTCAACAAACTGATGAGTTTAATGCGAACCAAAGTGGATGAAGCTCTCCTCAATTCTATGATGCAATTTTATGACCCTCTTCTCCATTGCTTCACTTATAGAGATTTTCAACTGGTACCTACATTGGAAGAATTCTCTTACATAATGGACATGCCCATACCTGATCAAATCCCTTACACTGGTGAGGAAGGAGGTCCTAAGTTGGAAGACATTGCTGCTGCTCTACACCTACCAAGATCAGAAATTAACAAAGTTTGGATTAACAAAAGAGACTACTCTGGGATACCTGTGGATTTCTTGATCGAGAAAGCTAAGATCTTTGCTAAAGCTTTAAGCATGGACGCCTTGGAAAGTGTTCTAACCCTGTTGATATATGGACAAGTTCTTTTTCACCGCTGCGACAAAGTTGTTGATAGGGCTGCTATCAAAATCTTCCTTAGCAAGAATCCTGTTCCTACTCTACTTGGTGATTTATTGCATTCCATCAACGCTAGAGTGACAAAGAGACGAGGTTGTGTTCTAGGGTGTATCCCTCTCTTACATAGGTGGTTTATTTCTCACTTACCCCGATCCTCAATAAAGAATGAAGAAGGTTTGACTTGGATTCAAAGGATTATGGAGCTTTCATACGACGACATCATTTGGTATCCAAAGAAATTCGAAGGAGTTCAGTTATATGACCGCTGTGGAGAGTTCCCTAATGTGCCTCTTCTTGGCATCCACGGAGGAATTACCTATAACCCTATACTTGCTCGACATCAGTTTGGTTTTGCTTTAAAAGATAAGCCCCGCTCCATATATCTTAGTGCGGAAAATTTTGACTATGGTTCAGATACAACTGAAAAAAAGAATCGCTTCATTAAAGCTTGGTATGAAGTAAAAAAGGTGGGTGCAAGAGAATTGGGAATGAGGATCGATACTCCTTCAGATCTTTACTTTAAATGGATTTATGACCGAGTCGTCGAGTTCGGCATACCACATCCATCCGACACACCTATTGTTCCAAGGATCACTCCTCCCGAGGTCCACGTAGAATTGGAGCCTTATGTACCCGCTCCAAACGAAGACCTTGCTGCCACCGTGGCTCATTTAAGACAAGAAAAGGCTGATCTTGAGAAGCGTCTACAAAAGGTTGAAGCAGAAAAAGCAGTATTAGAGGCTAATGCTAAAGAACAAGATAGTATGCTTGACTATTTCTCTCGCAAGTGGAAGATTGAAGACTTCATCTCACCTGATCAGATACAATCATGGGAGCTAGAGATTGATAGGCTTATTCAAGAAAAGAACGAGATGGTCAAAGCCCATAAAGAGGAAATCAGAGGATTAAAGAGAAAGCGCCGACTTGAAGAATGATTCTTTTTATATTTTATTTATTATTTAGTATTTCTTTAATGTAACTTCAAAAAAAAATAAACATATAATACACTGGTTTTTATTTAAAATAACTAATTTATTTTTGCTTCTACTTTTCTTTCCTTTTAAATGTGTTAAAAGGCCTTTAACTCCTTGAGATCATTGCATATGCATAATCATGCATTCATAAACATCGCATCACAGGTTTCATAAAAACAAATGCCTCATCTTTCCGCTGTTTATTTCAGTAAGAAAGATGGATCTCGAACAATCTGTCAAAGCTCTCCAAACTCAGAATGCTGAATTTCAAGCTCTGATTCTGAACCTGGCCAATGGGCAAAATGAACTGAAAGCCCTTCTGACTAAGAAGGAAAAGAAGACTCAGAAGCCCAAAGGAGTGATCAATCTGGGAAGAAGGTTCAAAGGTCGTCCCAAGAGGGCCGAAGATGCTGAAATCCCTAAGAATGAGGAAGATGAAGAGAGAGATGATCTCAGTGTCAAAAACAATCAGGGAAGCCATGTAGGTTCTGATGGTGAAGAAGAAGAAGAAGAAGACGAGTATCCCCAAGACGAGGATTACGCTGATGAGAAGTATAGGCTACTGGAAGAGCGTCTGAGAAGCGTGGAAATTCAGAAGGTACCTGGGTTGGACTTTGAAGAATTAGGACTCGTTCCTGGGGTCGTTATCCCTCCGAAGTTCAAGACTCCAGTTTTTGCTAAGTATGATGGAATTTCCTGTCCTAAGATGCACTTGAGGTCTTACGTGAGGAAGATTCAACCTCACACTGCTGATAAGAGGCTCTGGATCCATTTCTTTCAAGAGAGTTTATCTGGAACTCAACTCGAATGGTATTATAAGTTGGAAAGTGCTAGCGTCCGTACATGGGAAGATTTGGTTGTGGCTTTCTACAAGCAATACCAATATAACTCTGATCTTGCACCGACTCGCATGCAACTTCAAAGCATGTACATGGGTCCTAAAGAAAGTTTCAAGGAGTATGCCCAGAAATGGAGAGATTTGGCTGGGAGAGTCCAACCCTCTTTAAATGATAGGGAGTTAGTAGACATGTTCATGGGCACGCTAACTGGGCCATTCTACAGTCATCTGCTGGGTAGTTCTTCATCTGGGTTTACTGATCTCATCTTAACTGGAGAACGTGTGGAAAATGGTATTCGAAGTGGAAAGATCCAAGTGGGTTCTGCCTCTGGCACTACGAGGAAGCCATATCAAGGAAGAAATGAGTCTAATGCTATTCATAGCCAAAAGAGCCGTGGTAAGGAGGATCAGAATCAATCTGTTGGTGCCGTCCTTATCTCCGCACCAATATCTCAACAAGCTCCTAGACAAGACTACCAACGCAAGACCGATAGACCAAGGAGGCAATTCACTAAAATTAACATGCCTTTATCTCAAGCTCTGCAACATCTGTTGAAAGCCAACCTGATCACCATAAGAGATCCTCCAAAGAACGTCACCACTACATCTCCAAATTATGACCCTAATGCAAAATGTGTGTATCATTCCAATAGCTCTGGACACACTGCTGATAATTGTTGGGCATTGAAAAATAAGATCCAAGACATGATAGATGCTGGTGAAATCGAGTTCGACGCCCCTGAGACTCCTAACGTCATCACTGCTCCGATGCCAAAACATGACCATGCTGTTAATGCCATCATGGATACCATCCATGTCTATGATGTGAGAGATCTGTCGACTCCTCTCCCCGATATCAAGAGAAAGTTGTTGCGAGCTGGTTTATTTCCAGGTTGCGACCCTGACTGTTATTACTGTGCACTCATACCCGAGGGTTGTGAAAACCTGAAAAGAGGCATCCAAGGCTGGATGGATCGTGGCACTATCAGATTTGAGAAGACTCCCACTGTTGAAGAGTTGTGTGAGGGTTTCTCCCGTGGTTTGAAGTTCGAAGATGTATCTGTGATCTCTAAAGTACCACTAAAGATCCCTACCAAGGCTCCTTTCAAGATTTCTGCTGAACCCCGTGTGGCTCCGATCATTATCACTAAACCTGGTCCTATGCCATACTCATCTGACAAAGCTATCCCTTGGAATTATGGTTCCGAGGTCTATGTGCAAGGAGTTAAGCAAGAACTCGAATTTGATAAGGTTTCTGAAGATGTCAATCCTGATGTAGGAAACATTGCTGGAACTAGTAAGGTGACGAGGAGCGGAAGGGTGTTTTCTCCAGAGATCTCCCCAAATGTTACTTCACCTACCATTACTATCACCCCGAATGCTGATGCTCATGGCAAAGGACCGCTGCCTGAACCTGAAACTGTCACTAGAAATGCGCCATCTGAAGAAACAAATGAGTTCCTGAAATACATCCGCAAGAGTGATTATGATATTGTTGAACAAATGGGGCATACTCCTTCCAAGATCTCTATGCTGTCGCTCCTGAGTTGTTCAAAGACCCATGCCAAGGCCATGATGAAATTTCTAGAGGCTGCCCATGTGCCACAAGAGATTTCTGTCACTCAACTCGAGAACTGTATTGCGAACTTAACAACTGATAACTATCTTGGGTTTTCTGATGCTGATCTAAGTCCTAGTGGGAGGAATCATAACAAGGCACTGCATATCTCCATTGAATGTGGTGGTACTACCCTGGCTCATGTACTAGTTGATGATGGCTCGTCTCTGAATGTGTTACCCAAGGTGGTGTTGGACAGACTCAAGGTCGATGGAATTGAGCTGAAATCTAGTAATGTGATAGTCAAAGCTTACGATGGCACTATGAGTACCGTGTATGGCGAAGTTGAGCTCCCCATCAGAGTAGGCGCCCAAATTTTTAATACTGTGTTCTACGTGATGGATATTCGTCCCGCCTATTCCTGTCTACTTGGGCGTCCCTGGATACATAAAGCAAATGCCGTGACTTCAACTCTCCATCAGAAGTTGAGATACCCGATGGAAGGCAAGATTGTCACTGTGCATGGTGAAGATGAATATTTGGTAAGTTTCGTAGATGAGACCAAGTATCTTGAGTGCACTGGAGAGACATTTGAATCACCCCGCATAGCACATGAATGGAAGCTTGAACCAGTTCCAGAAACTAAACATGTCTACACTCCTCCTAAAATTACTAGAGATATTCCTACAATGGCTTCCCTGAAAGACGCTAGGGCTGTGGTAGAAGAAGGTGGTTGCACCATCTGGGGGCAATTACCTGACATTCCGTATAAATCCAACAAATGGGGTTTAGGCTGCACTGCTAAGGATCAGAAGGGAACACCACCTCCTCGTTCAGAAGACTTGAAACATCACTTCATCAGCAAGGGAGTTAATGCCATTGAAGAAGACGAAGATAATCACAACCTGGACAAGTGGATTTCCCCTACATCAGACAAAGGGCTGGATAACTGGAAGGCCGAGGACATTGTTTCTATCTCCTATAGTCAGGAGTAATTGCCACTCTTAGTTTATTTCCTGCTTTTCTTTCATTTCCAATTTTAATTCTTGTACTTCAATAAAAACAATAAACGCAAAAGCCATGTGTCCTGCCCGAGGCACAATGGTCCATTTGTTAGGGCTTGTCATTTCATAAGCATATTTTCATTCAATAAAACATTGGACGTTTCGTATTCAAATTGTGTGTTTGCCTTTATTTTTCTTTACTTTTTATAGCTATGCGTTCTCACACACACCCACATAATGCACTGCAGATCCACATTCACTCAGGATCCTGTTGATAACGATTCTGCTATTGCTAAATATGACTTTGAAAATCCGATCTATCAAGCTGAAGATGAAGGTGAGGAAGGTTGTGAAGTGCCTAGGGAACTTGCCCGTTTACTAGAGCAAGAAGAAAAGACTATACAGCCGCATGAAGAGCCAATTGAAGTTGTGAACATAGGTACCGATGAAGAAAAGAAAGAAATCAAGATAGGGGCTGAATTAGAGGATGCTGTCAAGCAAAGGCTGATTCAGATGTTACGAGACAATGTTGAGATTTTCGCTTGGTCATACGAAGACATGCCTGGGCTCGATACTGATATTGTGGTTCATCGTTTACCTATCAAAGAGAACAGTCCTCCGGTTAAACAGAAATTACGAAGAAGCAGACCTGATATGGCTCAGAAAATTAAAGAAGAGGTTGAGAAACAATTTAACGCTGGGTTCCTGAAAGTAGTGAGTTATCCACCGTGGATCGCCAATATAGTGCCTGTACCGAAGAAAGATGGAAAAGTTAGAATGTGTGTATACTATAGAGATTTGAATCGAGCAAGTCCTAAAGATGATTTCCCATTACCGCATATTGACATTCTGGTTGATAGTACCGCACAATGCAAGGTTTTCTCTTTTATGGATGGTTTCTCAGGCTACAATCAGATTAAGATGGCACCCGAAGACATGGAAAAGACAACTTTCACTACGCCTTGGGGCACTTTCTGTTACAAAGTCATGCCATTTGGGTTGAAGAATGCTGGGGCAACTTACCAACGTGCTATGGTAGCCTTGTTCCACGACATGATCCACAAAGAAATAGAGGTCTATGTTGATGATATGATTGCAAAGTCCAACACTGAAGAAGAACATCTGGTCCATTTACAGAAGTTGTTTGATAGGTTGAAGAAGTACAAGTTGAGATTGAATCCAAACAAGTGCACCTTTGGCGTAAGGTCTGGCAAGTTGTTGGGTTTTGTTGTTAGTAGCAAAGGTATCGAAGTTGATCCTGCAAAGGTAAAAGCCATACAAGAAATGCCCGCTCCGCGAAACGAGAAAGAAGTTAGAGGATTCCTGGGTCGACTAAATTACATTGCTAGATTTATCTCCCATCTGACCGCTACTTGTGAGCCAATCTTCAAGTTACTGAAGAAAGATCAAGTAGTAAAATGGAATGACCAATGTCAAGAGGCCTTTGACAAAATAAAGAAGTACCTGCAAGAACCTCCGATTATGATACCACCTGCAGAAGGAAGACCTCTAATTATGTACTTAACAGTGTTAGAGAATTCAATGGGGTGCGTACTGGGGCAACATGACGAGTCTGGTCGAAAAGAGCATGCAATATACTACCTTAGTAAAAAGTTTACCGACTGTGAAACAAGATACTCACTGCTCGAGAAAACTTGCTGTGCTTTGGCATGGGCTGCTCGCCGACTGAGACAGTATATGTTGAACCATACCACGTTGTTGATTTCCCGAATGGATCCCATCAAGTATGTATTCGAGAAGCCTGCTCTCTCCGGACGAATAGCAAGATGGCAAATGATACTAACAGAATATGACATCCAATACACTACACAGAAGGCAATCAAGGGTAGTGTGGTAGCAGACCATTTGGCGCAACAAGCGGTAGATGATTACCAATCGATGAATTTTGAATTTCCAGATGAAGATGTGATGCTTGTTACTGACTATAAGCAACCTGGCCCGGATGAAGGACCTGAACCAGGATCCCGATGGACTATGGTTTTCGATGGAGCTTCGAATGCACTTGGTAATGGCATTGGCGCTATAATTGTCTCTCCTGCTGGTGGACACACCCCATTCACCGCAAGATTATGTTTCGACTGCACCAACAATATGGCTGAGTATGAAGCGTGTATCTTGGGGCTCAGAGCTGCTATCGATTTAAGGATCAAATTCCTGGAAGTGTATGGGGATTCGGCACTAGTAATCAGCCAAATCAGAGGGGAATGGGATACAAAACATCCTAATCTCATACCCTACAAGGAGTTCGTACTATCCTTAATTCCATATTTTGAAGAGATTACCTTCGAACATATTCCCCGAGAAGAGAATCAGCTGGCCGATGCGTTAGCTACTATGTCATCTATGTTCAAAGTCAATTGGGATAATGAGGCTCCTATAGTTATCATTGAAAGACATGACGAACCCGCATATTGTTATGAGATAGTTGACGACGAGGCTGAAGAGAAACCATGGTTTTACGAAGTAAAAAGGTACCTCGAGATTCAAGAATACCCTGAAGGGGCATCCATCAATGACAAAAAGTTCCTAAGAAGATTCGCATCCAAGTTTCTTCTGAGCGATGGGACTTTATACAAGCGCAACTATGATTCAACCCTGCTTCGTTGTGTGAACAAGAAGGAAGCTGAAAAGATCATGGAAGACATGCACGATGGTACTTTTGGGACCCACTCTAGTGGACATACTATGGCTAAGAAGATTCTAAGAGCAGGTTACTACTGGTCTACAATGGAAACCGACTGTCACCACTATTCAAGAACGTGTCACAAGTGTCAGGTATACGCCGACAAAGTACATGTACCTCCCGTTCCTCTGAACGTACTAACTGCTCCTTGGCCTTTTGCAATGTGGGCCATTGATATGATTGGAGAAATTAAGCCTACTACTTCCAATGGACATCGTTTCATTCTGGTAGCCATCGACTATTTTACTAAATGGGTGGAAGCTGCTTCATTTGCCTCCGTAACCAAGAATGTGGTGGCTCGATTCATTAAACACAACCTCATCTGTCGGTATGGCATTCCCGAAAGAATCATCACTGATAATGGTACCAATCTGAACAATAAGATGATCACTGAGCTCTGCACATAATTCAACATCAAACATCACAATTCTTCGCCTTATAGACCAAAAATGAATGGCGCTGTGGAGGCCGCCAACAAAAACATTAAGAAGATTGTGCAGAAAATGACTGTGACTTACAAGGATTGGCATGAAATGTTACCATTTGCTCTTCATGGTTACCGTACCTCCGCGCGAACATCAACTGGGGCAACCCCGTTCTCGTTAGTCTATGGTATGGAAGCTGTATTACCAATTGAAGTTCAGATACCGTCATTAAGGATCATGAAAGAAGCAGAGCTAGATGAAGATGAATGGATCCAAACTCGACTAGATCAGATAAACTTGATTGACGAAAAAAGGCTCGCGGCTGTTTGTCATGGACAACTGTATCAGAAACGTATGATTAAGGCATTTAACAAGAGAGTCAAACAACAAGTTTATCAAGTGGGTGACTTGGTCATAAAAAGAATCATTCTGCCACAAGGTGATCCTAGGGGAAAGTGGACTCCCACCTATGAAGGACCATTCGTTATCAAGAAAATCTTCTCTGGAGGAGCAATGATACTCGCTACTATGGATGGAGAGGACTTCCCGCAACCTGTGAACGCAGACATAGTCAAAAAATACTACGCATAAATATGACCCGATAGGTCAACGTACCTAGGCAAAAATAAGGGCATCCCGGCAAACCAAAAAGGTTTGGGCAAAATTTAGGGATATATATAAGAAAAAATGTACACCCGTCAAGTTGAAAACCCGAAAGGGCGACTTGGGCAAAAAGGGGTATCCTGCTAGACCGAAAACCTGAAAGGGCGATCTAGGCAAAATTTAAGGATTAAGCGTACGACTATGTCTCATTCCTATCATTCATCAATCAGATACAGCTACAACAACAAGTTCAAAGGGTTCAGATCAACTCAATCACTTTTCTCCGACAAGCATGGGATGAGATGCTCGAAGACATAATAGCAATAGCAGAGTGGAAACTTAATAGGATTATTTTTACATAGCTATGTTTCTTTTGTTTTTCTATCTTTTCAAAAACACACAATATGTTTTATCTTGCCTATTTATGGCTCTTCTCAATATAATTTACTTCTTCCTTCCAAATTCATTTTCTTCTTTTTTACTTTTCGAATACGCAAACGTCCAATGATAATTTTGAATGAACATATGCATATGAATGTGATTATCATTTTCTCCTTTTCCATAAAATATCTAATAGTCTATTAGTAGGAAAGGCAAAGAGACAATGTCCGAGGTAATCAAAAGTCCTCCCGCAAATCAATTGACATATCCCCACAGAGCAATCACTAAGAAGATGTCTTCCCACAATAAAGGCATGGCTCCCCAACACGGTTTGCATCCCTATCTTCTCTGTATCCCAATCAGAGAATATCAAGTTACTGATCACCCCAAGCAGAAATCATAAATTCCCAGTTGAGCATCTTCAAGACGAAACCAGATATCAAAACTACAACGAAACAGAGACTTACTTTCCCAGTCAAGACTACATCATAAAGCATAGTTCATAAATCATATTCACATTCATACCTTGCATACATTACCTCATAAAAATCCATACATAACATACGAAGCTTCTCATTTATTTTGAGAGACTCATTATGTAATCCATGCATCATGACATTACATAAATCTTACCTTCTGCAGAATACAGGTACAGACAAACGAACGAAAACTCCAACTTTCAAAGGTCTAATTCATCTACCACGAACGGTAATGACACGATCGTTTTCAAGATCTAATTCAGCTACTACGAACGGTGCTGACACGGTCAATGCTCGAAGATCTAATTCGGTTACCACAAACGGTACCGACACGATCAAGCGATCAGAGGTCTAATTCTATCATCACGAACGGTGTGGACACGATCACTGGCCTTCCCAGTCTAATTCAGTCACTACGAACGGTGTTGACACGACAATAGAATCTAATTCTATCATCACGAACGATGAAGACACGATTATCTCTTCAGATCTAATTCTATCATCACAAATGGTGTAGACACGATCACCTTTCCAAGATCTAATTCAAGTATCACGAACGATGCTGACACGATCAATTCCCAAGGATCTAATTCATTTACTACGAACGGTAATGACACGATCAACGCGCAAACAACATCTTCTGAAAATTCAACTACCAGATGGCATCCACAAGCTCATCTCCGACAAAAGTCCCTACTGCAAATAGGGCAAATTTCTTGGTATTCTTATATTCAATCATCTTCCACCTTCAGATACCGACTGGCGCGCAGACCACTCTACATCTTCAGGTTTAAGATAATTGAACAGGGGCAGCTGTCATACCCCAAAATTTGCCCATGCTATTTTTCATACATAAAACCAAATCAGAAGACAAAGCTCCAAAACACACTCTCCTATACAAAAGCTCTGAACTAGGGTTTTGATTAATTCAATGGAAAATCATTGAATCAATGGCTCAAGGTGGTTCCATAGGTTCACCAACATCCCAAAGTATATCCATATAAAGTTTCAAGACAAACAGAGAAAACTTAGTCCCTCAAATCATGATTAGGTCAACAGTCGACTCTCAAGGGCAAAACAGTCATTTCAAGCCAAAAATACAGTCAAAGTTCAAGATATTTGGTCAACAACATCCTCATAACCTTAAAATCATCATTTGATCAAGGGTTGATCATGATGATGCAAGAAAGGATCAGAGAAGTCAAAAGTCAAAAGTTACTATTTTGGACATGAACTGAAAAAATCAACCAAACTTTGAAAATTCACCAAATATTCATACTTCATCAGAAAAATTCCTACCAAAGCTCATTTTGAAGGGAATTCATTCCTCTATCTAATGGTCCAAGAATCAAAGCCCATAGGTCAATGGTTTAAGAGATATGGCTTCATACATTATAGGTCCTTTTCAAAAGTCAACAAAAAGACATGTTTTTCAAAAGGGCATAAAATAAGAATGGAAAAAGATTTTGATGTGAGACCAAAGACAATGGTTAGAGGACTCTCTAAGGTTTCTAAAAAGTCTTATAACACTTCCATACCTCAAAAAATGAGAGAGATAGGCTTTGTCAAGGTTGGGCTATTTTGGAGGGAAAATGTGGAAGAATTTGGATTTTTTGCAAGTGGGCCCAAAATCTTTTGATTCAATCTTGCTTCCCAAGTCATCTAGAAGATCCAAAACCAATGCCACGAAATTTGGATGATTATTTGATTTTTTATTGGTTTTTTATTTATTAAAATATGATTTAAATCAAATAAATCAAAGAAATTTGAAAAGATTTGGTTCAATTATATTTTTCAATCAATTCAATCACCAATAATATCCAATAATCATACAAAATTCGTGCAAGGGTTAATTGGTAGAAAAAGATGGGATTTGAATCATATTTAGAAACATATTTCAATCATATTTTCCAAAATTGCAAATCAAAGATTCAACAAGATTTCTTTTGGTTTTATTGACCTAAATTAGTCTCTTATAAGTACTGAGCAGAGCCAAATGCTAGGAAAACAGTTTTCTGCCTCCAAGAGCTTCTAACCCGAGTCCAAAAAGGGAGAAAAAATTCAAGAGTCAATTTGGAGATTTAGGCCAATTCAAGGTGTTCTAGCTATTCAAAAACGTTCCTCAGAGATCATTGAAGGTGTTTGGATCATTCCCTTGCCTCTATACTTCAAGAACACTCCACTGTAAGTCGTTCTTGGCCGATTCCTAAATTGATTCGATTACATGATTTCACGCATCCATTCTCAAATATAATTGCATATTTATGTTTAGAATGATCTGTTTGTTATTTCTGGAGAGTTTGGTGTGTTCTTATGCTATTACGAGCAATACGCCATTGTTGAAAATTAGGGTTCGTTTTAGGGGTTCTCAATACAGGTAAAATTAGACGTAGCCAAAGGCGTGGTTGAGTTCGTGAGGTCTGGACGATCATGTTCATGGCCTCGCGAAATATTTTTTTTCTGTTTTGGTGTATTCGTAAATTTGCAGGGGCTATGGCAACGGAACAGGCAAACCGTGGGTAAAAGCCTGGTTTTGGCAACGGACGGAGGTTAGGGATGACTGCGTGGCAGCCAGTCATTGGCCCTATTCAAAAAAAAACGCGCGCGCGTTTTACTGGGGTTCTATCAGATTCAGTGCAGCGCGTCCTTACCAGCAATCATGCTCCTGCGCCATCTGTCCGTCCGATCTCGTTAATCTGCAGATCCAACGCGTATAGAGTTGCTGGCGTACCATGATCCCTCAGCCCTGCGCCACACACAATCAAAAGTTAAGTATTTTGCAATTTTTTTTATTTTTTATTATACAGCTCCTTTGGTTTTAATATATATATATATTTTATTTCTTGTCATTTAATTTATTATATATATATATATATATAGAAATTATATAAAAATCATATAAATTTGTTTTTTTTGTATGTTTATTCAATCATTAATTTATTTATTTATTTTATAAATTCATATATTCATTTAACAATTTTAAGTTATTTATTTTAAATCTTAAAAATCCATGATTATCTTATTTAAACTCCAAAAATTCATAAAAAATTATTTTTACTTTCGATTTAATTTTCTGATCCCGATTTAATTAATTAGGTCGCAAGACCAGTAATTAATTAAATCGTTTGCATTTTTATTTCAATTCGTACCCTAATCAAGTTTTACAAGATCATGCCATACACTGATTTTATTTTCTTTTCTGTGCATTATCAGGGTTAGCAAAATGATTCGCCCCGAGCGCGCGCCTTCAACAAACCTCGAAGCTAAGTAATTTAATTTTAATTTAATTTAAATTATATCTAAATTATTTTGATATTAGGGTTTGCCTCGCATTCATCCCTTCTGCCCTGCCTTTTTCAGGATCGACCCTAAAAGGCGCCTTAGCAACCATATCAAATCAAATTCAAAAGCTAAGTATTATCTCGTATCTAATTCAAATAATCGTTTTTATTTTATTTTGTTTCCTTAATAAATTAGGGATAAAATTAAATATCAATGAACTGCCTGTACGCTCACGCCTCGTTGTTTCTTCTTTCAGTTCTCAATGGTCAGAGTCAACGCTTCTGGCAAACCCTTGCCCTCAACCCTGTCAGGAAAAGCTAAGTACTTTCTCTCTATTCTATTTTTAATTTATATTTCTATTTTCTTTTGTGGTTAATGAAGTTTGCCCTCGAGCTTGATAATGCACTCACTCTCTGCTTTCTGCCTCTTCTTTCTCCTTTTCAGGGTTTGTCAATTGCCAAAGCTACGTTGTTGGTAACCCTAAACCCTATTTTTTGCCTTTTATTATTATTACTTGTGACAAACCCCATTGGGGATCCGCTGGTTTCACTTTCCCCTCCCCTTTATTGCTTTATAACTGCGTGGTTAGTAATTTAGGGAGTGCAAGATTGTAATTGACCTAGAATAACTAAATACAAGATAAATAACTGAATTGAACCACGTGAATGTTGCACACACGCACCCTTTTGGGGTAACCTCTTCGTTGCCTTGTTGCCTGTTGCCTTGTTGCCTGTTGCCTGTTGCCTTGTGTTTTTGCAGAATAAGCCAAGTCCCTCGAATACGAGGATACCTCAGCCATGTTGCCTCGATAAAAAGGTCACGACCCTAAATGATGCTGCCTTCGATACACAAATGACCTCGACCCTCGGAAGTTGCCTACGGAAAAAGGCTGAGGTATCTTCTGGTTGCCTAACGAAAATGGCTTATTCTGATCCTTACCTTAGACTACATGCCCTTCTATGGCATGGGACAGTCTTATGGCAAAGGATGCTTCGATGACCCTTCAACGTCCAAATGAAAGGCTTCCTGCCCTCTTATGGCAAGGATAGACCCTTTCACCCTGAAAGGCTAAAAGAACTCTTTTTTCAAATTATAAGGTAATTGCCCCTAATTGCCTTGCTCTGGCTAAAATGTCTTTTATCAACTTTTTCTTAAACAAACACTCTCAAGGCTACGCTCATTTACGAGCTAAAGTCCTTGTTTCTTCATCTTCTATACATTTCTAAACTTTTGGTTTCAAAACGAGCAAAGCAATTAAGAGCCCATGGAAAACCATGGATGCAAAGGGTGCCTTACACCTTCCCTTTGCATAATTACCCCCCGAACCCTATTTTATTTAAAAGGTTTTTCCTGTTTTTTTTAGCCTTTCTAATTAATTTGGATAAAATAAAAGTCGGTGGCGACTCTTGCTTACCGCGACATTTCGATCGATAAAAAGTCAGTTCACCGTATTACAGTGATACCATCAGAGCTTTTACTTCTGACTGCCATCTTCTGATGCTTTCCAGATCATGTTCTAATTCTGCAGGACCATGTTCTGATGTCTTTCCAGACCATGTTTTGATGAAGCCATCCAGAACTTCTGGGTCAGTGCTTCTGAACGTTGATTTGTGCATACTCTTTTATACTTTTCCTTTATACTTTTCCTGAAATGGAAAACGTAAAGGATTAGAGTACCATATTTTCTTATACAAAATTCATACTTAATGTTATCATCAAAACTAAGAATATTGATCAGAACATTTCTTGTTCTAACATTAATCACTAGTATTTATGAATGTGTCACCTCAGCTCCGATAAATCATATTGCCCGTTGGACCCTGACAAACTATCACTCCTCCGTAAGCGGCTCCACCTCTAGACTCCCGGCATGTCAGCTCCACAATGAGCCTCACTTTGCGTTATGCCATCTCTATCGAATTCCAGGCTAATTTGTGATTTCTGCAATCTTGAAATGCATTTTCTTTCTCTTCATCACTTAAGATTTTAAGGCATACTACAACATGTAACATTGTAATTGGTAACTGGTAAATGTGAGAATCAAATTGGCATTTTAAGCTAGGTCAATATATATATGAATGAACTTGTATTGTTTCAAAAATTATAGCAAAGAAATGATCAAATTATGTTTCATGTGGAGAAGTTATGGGGATTTTATATTATATTGATATTGCATATAACATAAGAAATTATAGGGATCACAAATATGCTTTGTCAAGCCTTACAATAACCATTTCAGGATGTAGTTAATTTTATAAATTTAGTTTTAACAACAATAGCTCTTATTCAAGAATTGAGAGAAAATGTTTGTGGGAAATTTTTTATTTGTGTTGAGTGTTTTTATGGAAAACATTATATTGAGATTCCTAATGTTGATGATTTTCATTAAACAACAAGATTTGTGCATTCTCATCTTGAAGATAATCAGATAACTATTAAGAATTATTTTAGAGTTGAAATATTTTTCATTATCATTGAAGAACAATTACAAGAGTTGAATAGCAAATTTAGTGAGCAAGAGATCAATTAGTTAACTCTATGTTGTGCTTTGTCTCTCAAGGATAATTACAAGTCTTATAACTTTGATATAATTGGATTATAATTAAAAAAAATTATCCCATAGATTTTAGTGTGTCCGTTATGCGGTTAGGAGGAAGAGGAAGATTCAGATCATCTCTTTGCTTTTTGTCTGGTTTCTTTTCTTTGGTGGACTAAGTTTTGTGATTGGCTTTGCATTGATAGCGTCTTCATTTCGGGTAATATTTTTAATCGCCTTTTTGTTTTGGAGTCAATTTGTAGATCCAAGTTTAAAGTGTATACTAGGTGGCTTTTTGGGATGACTTTTTATTGGGGGGGGTTTTGGAATTATAGAAATGAGGTTACTTTTTGTTGGTGGGATGATGAAACTTGTTGCTTGAGAATGGTTTCTCTCGTTTTATAATGTTTGAGATTCTATTATTTGGGTAGATTGGTGTGTTAACCCAGCTTCGTGTTTCTTGAGTTAGTGGTGGTGGTGTCGTTGGTTGGGGTGTTTTTGTTTCGGGAGTTGTCTTGGCTTCTCTCTTTTGAAACTGTAGGTTATCACCCCTTGTGCTTTTTTATTCAACCTTCTTTGCTTATAAAAATAGCAACGAGTTTGAAAATTTTATCAACTATTCAAGACTTATGTTTATCTTTGGTTGCAACTAAAAAGAAGAAAATTTACTACCTGAATGATAGATTGTTTGTCTATTCATGACTCTCGGTATCTATGCCCACTAATAAAAGATCTTTTTAAGTAATACAAATTATCAAGACAATATTGAGAAGCAATATGAAAGTTGGTTTTTAAGGAGATAGCAGGCAATTAATATTAAAATTGAAATTGTTGTAAGTTTTGATTCTCACCCTATTTTTGATGATTTCAAGTTATTTAAAGACCGTAAAATATTACAATAAGGTATTTTAGTCATGTTTTTTAATCCTTTGATGTTCAACTTTATATTTATTATAACTTATATATTTTATATGTATTTTGATTTGAATATTTAATCTATAAATTTACTACTTAATTAATAGATTGCTCTGCCTATTCATGACTCTCTATATCTATGCCCCCCAATAAAAGATCTTTTTAAATAATACAAATTATCAAGACAATATTGAGAAGCAATATAAAAGTTTATTTTTTTAGGAGAAATTGCTGCAAGTATTGATTCTAAATCTATTTTTGATGATATCAAGTTATTTAATGATTATAAAATATTATTTTAAGGTATTTTAGTCATGTTTTTTAATCATTTGATGCTCATATATTGATTTTAGTCATGTTTTTTAAATTTTATATATTGATTTGAATATTTAATCTATAAATTACAATTTATTTGAAGTGACCTATCCAAAAAAATTAGTTTGGCTTCGCCACTGCCAACAACGGTTTCGTCATAAGCCTATAGAGAGATTCAACCAAATAAATTAGTCGTAGGAAATCTCATGAGTTAGATTTTTTTTATTTCTCATGAGTTAGATATATAGAAATATGGATATGCTGCAAAAGGATGATGGGATAGTCCTTACTGAACAGAAAGATATTCACCAGGAAGTGATGAGTTTCTATAGAGGCCTTATGGGTAGCAAAGCTAGTCAATTGAAACATGTGGATATAGGTGCTTTAAGAAAAGGTAAACAGTTCACTGTGTTGTAGGGTGAAGCTCTTGTGGCTTAGGTGAGTGATAAAGAGATTGAGGTAACTCTTCATGGGATAGGTGATCTGAAAGCTCCTGGCATAGATGGGTATGGTGCTAAGTTTAACAAGGCTTGTTGGCATATAATTAAGAAAGATGTCATTGATGTTGTCCAAGAGTTTTTCCAGAAAGGTAAGCTGTTTAGAGCTTTCAATAGCACTATTGTTACTCTCTTACCTAAGCATGCTAGAGCTAAAACTATTAGAGATTTCTGACCTATAGCTGGATGTACAACCTTATATAAGATTATCTCTAAAATCCTGACTAGTAGATTGGGAATGGTCCTAAAAGAGGTTATTCATGCTAGTCAAGTTGCCTTTGTGCCAGGGCAGCATATCCACAATCACATTTTACTTGCTACTAAGCTTTTGAAGGGCTACTCTAGGAAAGGGGGGACACCTAAATGTATGTTACAATTAGACATACATAAAGCTTATGATATGGTTGACTAGAACTCTCTTGACTGTATCCTCCATGAAATTGGTCTGCCACAAAAATTCATTGACTGGATCTTGCTTGGTACTACTACTGTCAATTGCAGGTTTAACATTAATGGAGAATATACTGAGGTGCTGGAGGCAAAGAGAGGCTTAAGGCATTGGGATCCCATCTCCCCCTTGCTTTTTGTCATCATAATGGAATATATGAATAGGGTTATGGTGAATATGCAGGCTAATCCCAATTTCAACCACCATAGCAAATGTGAGAAACTTGGTATCACACACTTACCATTTGTAGATGATGTGTTATTGTTCAGTAGAGGAGATATTCTATCCGTGGAGCTTATTCTGCAAGCTTTTCAGAAATTTTTTGAATCTACCGGCCTCAGTGTTAAACTTTAAAAGTGTAAGATTTGTTGCATTGGTATGGAGGAAGACACCATTAGCATCTTGAATCATCATACTGGGTTTGCAAATGGTATCGTTCCTGTCAGGTATCTTGGAGTCCCTTTAACTTGTAAAAAACTCAACATTAATCATTACCTTCCATTGGTAGATAGAATTGTTGGCAGAATAAGGCCTTGGTCGACAAAACTGCTCAGCATAGCAGGTAGAATTCTTATGGTTAATAGCATATTTCTGGCTATAACTCAACATTGGATGATGTGTTTCCCCATCCCCAAAACTATCATACATAAATTGAGGCTATTTGCAGAGCTTTTGTTTGGACAGGGAAAAAAGTAGCAAGAGTCTTGTGGCCTGGAAGCATGTGTGCATTCCTATTAAGCAGGGTGGTTTGAATATGATCAATGTGGGGATATGGAATCATGTTACCATGATGAAGTGCTTGTGGAACATTAGTATGAAACTAGATAATTTGTGGGTGAAGTAGGTTCATATATACTACTTGAAGAGGGATACCATCTGGACTGCTACACTTCCTTCTACCAGCTCTTGGATTATGAAGGCAATTATGGCTAAGAGAGGAGATGTACCCAGTCAGCAACATGTCTGGACATAGATGCAGCCTAAGAAATTTTTTTCCATGAAGAAGCTTTATGACAAAATTGTCACAGAAGATACCACGGTTAACTGGAACCAGTTAATTCAGCATACTTATGCTAGACCTTATGCTAGACTTAAGGCAGTTGTGTGTCTTTGGTTGGCTTGTCATGAGAGACTTGCAACCAAAGCTAGGCTGAAACGCCTAGGCCTGCTGCATGAGGAACATTGCAGCTTGTGCAATGAGGATGTGGAAGATATCAACCATATGTTGTTTATGTGTAGGGTCACGCATGGTATTTGGAAGGATATTCTCAAGTGGCTAGAGATAGAGCTAGCACTCCCCTCTCCAGTGTCATGAAGAGGTTAACTGGATTATAAGGCACATAAAAGGAAAAGTTTTATCCCAAACATGTTGAAGATAACCATAGCTAAAACAGTCTATGGGATTTGGATGTATAGAAATTCCAAGATATTTGGCACAAATACGATAGTTGACAATACGAAAATAACTAGTAACATCATAGACATTATTTTGTATAGAGGGTGGATGAGGCCCAAATATAGAAGTAGATTTGCTCTACTTATGATGTAAATGTTTTTGCAACTCTCCTTGTCAATTTAGGAGCTGGATCGCTTTGATCGCTATGCTTGTAATTGATACTTTTGAAATATATATATATATATATATATATATATATATATATATATATATATATATATATATATATATATTCTTTTATTTCAAAAATATATATAATATATTTAAAACTATTTTACATCTTGTAACTAATTTTTTTTTAATTTGATGCCTAAGTTAGTAATCAATGGTCATGTGACATTTTATTTATCTCTTCATATCTAATTATTATTGTTTTTAATAAATAATTTCAATAACTTACTCTTTCTTTCTCAAGAGTAAGAAATATATATATATATATATATATATATATATATATATATATATATATATATATATATATATATATATATATATATATATATATATATATATATACACACACACACTTAAGTCTCTGCAAGGCTCCAACTCCAAAGCTCTAAATCTCACTTATATGAATTGATATATATCCCTACCTATGTTGGAGAATCTCACTTATGGATATAAATTTAAATTGACATCCCTACCTAATTTGAGTTATGGTCGGCAGTAATATTTCATTAAAGTAAGGAATGATTTCCATACGCAGACGCCAAGTTGTTTGGTGTTTATAGAGCTATTCAATTTTCGGCACCTGCTTCATTTTGGTTTTTCTTCTTGAACTTATCTTTGCCATAATTATTAGTTCATCTGTTTTTTTGCATTATGTTATGGTAGTACAATGGTTGTTGCCACTTGTAAATATTAGATAAGGGCATTTATAAGCAATGTAGATTTTCCCTATATCAATCATATCTAATTCTAAGTGAAAGTAGGCCGGTAAAAAAAAAGAGAAAAGTATAAAAGAATACTCTTTTTATTCTCCTCATGTGTTCGGAAATCAAATATATATCTTCTGACGCATTTAAAATAACAACAGTCTTCGTAATTTTTTTATAGCCACTTTATTTTGAGCAAAGTTTGATCTGAATATATATATATATATATATATATATATATATATATATATATATATATATATATATATATATATATATATATATATATATATATATATATATATATATATAAAAAAGTGTATTATTTGAGGTGTAATTGGAAATGTATATTTAAAATACTTTTAGAAGTCATTTAAAGCCATTGAAAAAGTGTTTATTCAAGAAACATTTTTGAGATGTATCGTTAGAAATCCTCCCTAATGCTTTCAAGGTAGCAATATTGTTCCACTATTGACATTTTTTTAGACCAATTTATATTTTAAGTCATTTTAGACCATAAATTAAACACTAATACACTAATTGATTCAAACATGCTACACATGCATTAAAAAAAGTCACACATTAATTAAAGTAAAATTAAAATGTGCAGATCATACATAACTTATTCTGAAAATCCAAAAAAATACTACAACCAAACACAAACTACTGAGTATATCTAACCACACGCCTTTACCATCTGTATTACAAGGCATTTTGTGTCTTGACAATAATGCATTCTATGAGGGCCAACTGTGGACTGCCTTCCTAAAAGTCTCGCATCTATGTCTGATCTCGCCATATCTACAATATACCGACAAACGTTGCTTATGACCAAAATGTTGTTATCCCTAGCCTCAAGTGCCTCCTAATAAGATTAGGTGGTCTAACGAAATGGGGCCCAGATGACGTGTCTAGCAGTGACCGCCAGATGGCAGAAGGCAATGTCATCTACTACGTGACAGTTAAGATACACCTGGAATAACTCGATCGCCTATTCCTTTTGAGCGGGGAAAATACAGAAGCACGTTTTCAATCCTTAGTGTAGTGGCATATGTTTCCACCCGGAGATGCGAGGAAGTTGAGAGATGATCCATCCCCGAAAATAGTTCAGATAAAAATTAATAACAAGTGTAACAAAAGAGTTATGAAAATATTAGTAATAGTAAATTACCGTAAACAGTCTGCAGCTTCCTATCATTTGTTTTGTCTTCGAAAGATAACATTCGCCCAGCTTCAAGTGCATGTAGACCAAATAGGGTGGACCCCTTAGTTGTACTCATGAATGGTCGTTAAGCCAATGAAGTATATAAGATAGACCACATCGACATAGGTTGCACTTTTGTCCACAAAAAATGGACGTGCCGGCCAAGAACAAGAGGTAACACCTCAATGCACACTATTGATGGTACTCAACTAACATATCGTCACCTTCGACGTCCACAGCCATCTACAAGTGGTCTTTATAATATTCATCCAAAATTTTAAATCTAACATGAGCACCTCTTGTGTCAACTACCTCATTTGCGGCATCATTTAGGTTAACCCCCAAATATGTAACCAGTCACTCGTTGGCTTCCTCTCGACGGAGTCTTCCATGGTCCAATAATTTTCCCAAATAGGAAGATGCAGGAGGCATGTAACGTCATCTAGTGGATGGTCATCTCGTCAATAAGAAGGTGGACATATGGCGTCTCTGAATATCATGTCTCTACAAATGTCTCCTGCATGCCATAGTTTACGATAGTGCACGCAACAACAGATAAATTGACAAGACCAGAGTAGTGGATAACATTCTTGAACCAGTCAACGTCGGGCCTTCCCAAATTCAATTTATTCCTTCTACGATTCACTAATTTTAAACATTGACTCTCCAGTAAAAAGAATATCACCATCTGTCACGATTAAATTAGTTTAAAACAGATGTAATGCAAAGGTGAATAAATATACTTCTTATTCCCAAACATGCCTAGTAGCATGGTCTCCATAAAGATGAAGTGAGGAGATGTCAAATGGGAATTCTGGATAACTATCTACAGGGGAATCAACAGGTTCCTCATGGACTTTAGGGGCTTCATCAGCCGGGGACACATGGCCCCATGAAGTAGATGCCTGAGACAAACGACTACGAGAAGTAGAACCAGATGGTAGTGAACCTCGTCCTTGTGAACTGATAAACAAGGTATCATCGACTCATGATATCGTAGCCTTACTCCTAACACTTTCACGTCGTACAGACGCTTGTTGGGACACACAACCGTGTCTTATTTTATCCCGGTTGTTTTCACTCATTGCACCTGTCCTAAAACCAAATAGTCACATAAAAAATTCAACAAAATGCAGCCAGACACAAATCCGGAGACACGCCTTCGAAAATAGTTCATACATAATCCAGAGATGCATCTCCGGATGAACTTGTGATTTTCAATAATGGCATAAACTTCGTTGTTGCCCTAACGTCTAACCAAATGGCAATGCATGTATATATCAACTACCTATTTTGATGGTAATACTATCTAATGCATCTTAAACAATCTATGTTACCTAAAACATCATTTCTAACACAAAAAAGGAGAATGAATTGGGAAACTTACCAAATCAGAGTTGTAGATGAGAAGCTTAAATGGAGTGAGTTACTTTGCATTAAATGATGTAGGATATAGTGAGTGAACTTGATGAAACTTCATCAAATAGAGTTTGAAAATATTTTGTAGCAAAAGAGCTCAAATGATTTTTTATGAGTGACTTTTTAGAAAATGAAAGAGGAAGAAGAAAGAGTTTGGCGTGAGTTTATGAATAAAACGTGTCCGGAGATACATCTCTAAATAACTCTTTGAATTTTGACTTAACGGTGTTTACAAAAATGCATCATCGGAATCACCCTTATGCTATACAAAGTTACATCTTAGGATTAAATTTTAGCAAAATAAGGGTAATACTATCGAATGCATCTTAAACAATCTATGTTACTTAAAACATCATTTCTAACACAAAAAAGGAGAATGAATTGAGAAACTTACCAAATCAGAGTTGTAGATGAGAAGCTTGAATGGAGTGAGTTACTTTGCATTAAATGATGTAGGATATAGTGAGTGAACTTGATGAAACTTCATCAAATAGAGTTTGAAAATATTTTGTAGCAAAAGAGCTCAAATGATTTTTTATGAGTGACTTTTTAGAAAATGAAAGAGGAAGAAGAAAGAGTTTGGCGTGAGTTAATGAATAAAATGTGTCCGGAGACGCATCTCTAGATAACTCTTTGAATTTTGACTTAACGGTGTTTACAAAAATGCATCTTCGGAATCACCCTTATGCTATACAAAGTTACATCTTAGGATTAAATTTTGGCAAAATAAGGGTAATATTATCTAAATGCATCTTAAACAATCTATGTTACCTAAAACATCATTTCTAACACAAAAAAGGAGAATGAATTGAGAAACTTACCAAATCAGAGTTGTAGATGAGAAGCTTAAATGGAGTGAGTTACTTTGCATTAAATGATGTAGGATATAATGAGTGAACTTGATGAAACTTCATCAAATAGAGTTTGAAAATATTTTGTAGCAAAAGAGCTCAAATGATTTTTTATGAGTGACTTTTTAGAAAATGAAAGAGGAAGAAGAAAGAGTTTGGCGTGAGTTTATGAATAAAACGTGTCCGGAGATGCATCTCTAGATAACTCTTTGAATTTTGACTTAACGGTGTTTACAAAAATGTATCTTCGGAATCACCCTTATGCTATACAAAGTTACTTCTTAGAATTAAATTTTGGCAAAATAAGGGTGACTCATCCATTTGCGCTGAGAATATGTAAAAAATATGAGTCCGAAAATGTATCTCAGACGGTAATCTAAAGACGGAAAAGTAATTTTTAAAATATAAGATCAGGTGCATTTATAACAATAACATTTGTTTGAATAAAGGGTAATCTTGATGTATTTTATGATAGGTTAGAAAAACTACAATTTTATTTCACAATATAAAAAAAAATTATATGATATATATTTTTAATTTAATTATTGATTTTATAAAATATATATTTAATAGGATACATATTTTCAATAGTTAACGTGTTTAATAACTAGTTAAAGAAAATAGGAGAGCAATCACAATATCTAAAGATGAATATCTTGAAGGATTGAAAACATACAAGCACAATCTATATTGTAGAATTTTATAGTCCGATAGAGTCAAGACGAAATTTAAGTTTATACTTTTTTGAGTTGAAAGATCTTGATTTTGATCTCTACCTTAGCCTCTACAAAAACCATTTCTACCAAGACTAACCAAGAGTTTGTTTTTATTTTACCTTTTGTTGTGTTTTGTTTGTGATATTTTGAAATGTAATCAACTATTTCAAATGAAAAATGTTTCTGTTTTTCATTCCTTCTTTTTGTTATGCTGCTTTTTATCTATTCTTTTAAAAACATTATTTATTTATTTTTCTCTCTTTTACTTTTTTTTTTAACAAATCAGTTTCGATCCATATAATAAACCGACTAATTTAATTTCGTGGTTCAAATGGACGATTCACTACCTAAGTCTTGTTTTCACCAACTCTCTTGTACTTTTTTGTTGATGATAAAAATAGTAAAAATGATATAATATTAATGATGCATACATAAAAATAAATCAATTAATTAAATCAATATTAATCTTCTAATTAGATCATAGCTAGAAAGTAATTAACCAAACCTAAATTTTTGCTTAATAATTAAACCAAGATGTTTATTTGTTATATATTTATTCAACGAGAGTGTACCACGTGCTACAAGTTAATTTAAACATATTTTTAAAAAATTGGCTTAGATTAAGAGGAACTTACAAATTTCACTCTCTAATTCCTATTTAAATTTTTTTTATGAAACTATATTTGTTTGTCATCGTCCAAAATAAAAAAAAATCTTGAAGCAAAAATTGGTTTGAAGAATATCGTCTAATTGTGTTTATTTTCATGTGTAAAACAATTTCCAATTATATATAGAAAAAAAAAACATATATATATATATATATATATATATATATATATATATATATATATATATATATATATATATATATATATATATATATATATCCAGAACAAAGAAATGGTCATCTATTCTCTGTTGAAGCAATGAATATTTGTATCCAAGTCAACAAGATTGATTATTTATATCTTAAGGCAAGCTTAAACTTGTTCATCGGTACCTTAAGGACATTATCATATGTACTCAATTAAAAGTGACCGCATATGTCCATATGAATAGTTGATCAATGTTTTGTTATGAAATGAAAAGTCTTGAATTTCACCCATCATATCGTATTTGCGTAAAAATGTCATTGGATATTCTCCATGTCTAAGTTGAGATATTTATGGTAGTTCTTGGGTCTAGGTCTCAGACTTTCAAAAAGTAACAACCACTTTCAAGAAAGCATGGAAATGAGGCAATTAATTCTCTATTATTTAGAAAGAATGGTTAATTTTCCTCTAAATCCTTCTCTGCATTGTTGTAGACTAGAAAAACATCACATTTCTATGTTTCGAGCGAGTTTTCCAAAATACGAGAGATGTATATGAGAAATAAGCGTCTCATCCAAATGAACTGCCGATATGTTACACCTCTCTCTTTTCATGTCTTCTCTTACGAGTCATTTACGTATATACCAAAATTGAACAATTCAACTCACTCTATATTAATTATTATATATCGTCAATATAAAACAAATTATCCTACAAAAATATCATAATTGTTCATAATTGTTTACCCAGAAAAATGGTAAACAATCGCTAGTTTCCTTTTTAAAGGTTACTCTTGCGGAATCAACTAGAATATTCCAGACCAAAGTGCTAATTTATGATTTGTTGTAGACTATTGACTAATATGGACACATTAAGACTAATGAATGATAGAAAAGTGGAAAGTAAGTGATTTTGAATGCAATAAACGCAGGACAAACACGATTAAATGCAATAAAGACAAACAAATTTAATGTAGAGAACAAAGAAGAACAAATGAAAAGACTTTAACTGAAATAAATGCAAAGTAAAAGGTGATGAAGCGTAGTAAAAGAAAATAAAATGACATTAATGCAAAGGATATAAATGATTGCATTAAAAGTAAATTGGTACACAAACATACATTTTCAGATTGTACTCGTTTCTCATTTTCAGTGTAGAGATTGAGTTTATCATAAAGTGTAAAATTGTGGACCTCTAAGATGATTCTATTCTTCTGCTTAAATAGGCATTTTAAAATAACTGTTTCTGACGGTTGCTTAACCCCTTGACGACACGTGTACTACCATGCATAAGATATTAATCAGAACTTCTCCACGTGTCTCAGAATATAAAACCACCAACAACTGTCACTTTTCTTTCCCGCCCTTCGACTAGCCTTAGAAGCCAGACTTTTGACACTTGCATC
Source organism: Vicia villosa (assembly GCF_029867415.1). NCBI lineage: Eukaryota > Viridiplantae > Streptophyta > Magnoliopsida > Fabales > Fabaceae > Vicia > Vicia villosa. Next base: position 1,238,844 of record NW_026705088.1, on the reverse strand, counting down.
TTCTAAGAGTAAACGTGCTGCAACTTGCCTCGACGGAGCCTTATTAGACTCTGCGTCGAACCTTCTTCGACCAGACTCTCTTTCGTCTCTTCCCACTCTTTCTAAAAATATAGGGAAGTTGAAATCTTTGGTAACACGTATATACCAAAATTGAACAATTCAACTCACTCTATATTAATTATTATATATCGTCAATATAAAATAAATTATCCTACAAAAATATCATAATTGTTCATATATATATATATATATATATATATATATATATATATATATATATATATATATATATATATATATATATATATATATATATATATATATATATATATATATATATATATATATATATATATATATATATAACGTATCATATGAGAATAACATTTTTATATGAGAATATGAGAATGAATCTGAACCATTTATTTTTACATAAATTATTTTATTTAATCGCTGAAATTTTCACTTGTTAAGTCAGGTATCCTGTTTAACCAACTTAACAAGTTTTCTACAATTTTTCAAATGTTCGTCCAACAATTGACCGAACTCCAATTGCATGAGTTTTTCTTCATGGAGTCGGCCAAGGGTTGGACAAACCCCAACTACAAAAGAGGATATTTTGGATTTTTGTTTTTAATTTGTGTCATATTAGTATTTTGTTTTTATTTTTGTGGCATATTGATAAAAAAAATCAAGACTCTCCCTATATGAATTGACATGTATCCCTACCATTGTTGGAAAATCTCACTTATGAATATAAATTATGTAAAACGATATCCCTACATATGTTAAGGGTGTGTTTGGATTGGCGGTGGACAGAATTGATTCTGGAAGAATTGAGTTTAGTAGAATTGATTTCAACAGAATTGAGTTTAGAATAATTGATTTATGTTTGGATACAATGATATAGAAGTGATTGTCAACAATTAATGTTGTTTGGATAGTTTTAAAAAAGGTGATTTTGAATTGGATAATTACCAAAATGGTAATAAATTCTAATACAAATAAAAAAAAAAGAAGTAATTGATAAAAATTAAAGAGGGTAAAAAAGGAAAATTTAAAAGAGTTGTAATAAATAATATATAATATATGTAAAATTGATTCTACTAAATTCAAAAGTTAGGAATTGTAGCTTCTACTAGAATTGCTTTTGGAGTAGGAGAATTGATTTTGAAAAAGTATCCAAACAAGAAAAAAAAAAATTTCAAGTTGAAGTGCACTAGAAGTGCTTTTGGGGCTTGCAGAAGCCAATCATAACATACTCTAAGTTGTTGTTGGCCATCTTTCATTAAAGTGAGAAGTGCTTTCAATGCTCAGACGCCACGTTGTTTTGGTCTTTATCGAGCTTTCTTATTCAATTTTCGACACCTTCATTTTGATTTTTTATGAACTTATCTTTGCCATTATTACTAGTTCATCTGTTTTTGCTTTATGCTATATATGGTACAATGATTGTTGCCACCTGTAAATAATAGGTAAAGGCATTTATAAGCAATGTAGATTTTACCTATATCAATCCTATTTAATTCTTAGTTAAAGTAGACCGGTCAAAAAAGAAGTGAAAAGTATAAGATGAGAGTGAGAGATGCATTTAGATATTATAACATGTTTGAATAAACATTATTAGTTCTGGTGTAATTAATGATAGGTTTAGGTTTATGTGAAATTATACAAAAATAAATAAAATAATTTATATGATATAATTTTTAATTCAACGATTAATTTTGTAATACAAAAATAAATAAAATAATTTATATATATAATTTTTAATTCAGCGATTAAATTGGTGAATAGGATAAACATTCAGCGATTAAATAAATCAAGAGTTTTCTCTCTTTTTCATAATCTCAACCACCCCATGAATCCAATTAAAAATAAAATAAAAATAAAAATAAATTAAAAAATTACTCTCTTTTTATTGGTTGTGCCTAAGAAATAGATTTAGAGTCGTATCCATGCAAGAATCTCACATTCTAAATAGTTAGCTTTTTCAACCGATCGTTAAAAAAAAAGTAGGATAGCAATCACAATATCTAAAGATTAATATCCGTACGATTGAAAACATGCAAGCATAATTTATAAATTGTAGAATTTTATGGTTAGATAGGGTAAAGAAGGAATTTGGATTAATAGCTTTTCGACTTGAATGTGATAGAAACCTACTCTAGCTAAGGTTAGATCTAGAAAGCATAAGAAGAAACATAAAAACAACTTTTCTCATTAACTTTTGCATCAGCACATACAAGACTATAAATACTACTAGGGTTTCATTTCCCTAATGGGCCATGGGCCTCCTTCGGGTAAAAGATAATAAAACAACTTAAAAATAATACTAATGACACCACTTATTTAGTTATAAACTCCTTAAGCCAATTGGGTTTCTTTTTAATTCTAATGGGCCTAACAATACTCCCGGCCTGTTGAAAAACCTTGTCCTCAAGGTTTGTTTTATAAGCAGTGGCGCGGATCCATGGTTGAGTGGCCCAGCGTCTGGAATCAAGGGAAATTTGGGTGGTGGGTCCGGAACACGCGTGGCAAGTGCTGGCTGGGAAGAATCGGTGGTCAACATGGGAGGATTGCAAAGAGATAAGGGAATCCGGATGGAGGGTTGGGATTGAAGATAAGGAGATAAGGAAGCGTGGGAATCTAGATAAGATGCTTCTGGAGCAGTGTGCCCAACGACTCCCAAGGGGGTCACGTGCTTCTGTGAAGACAATTTGAAATTGTCTAGTGGAATACAGTTGGATGCATCAATCAAAGGCCCAGATTGTTCTGAAGGGAAATGCGTGGGTGGTGGGGATGTTGCCACGTTGGTAGCGTGTGTTTGCTTCCCAAGTACAGAAGAGGGTTTAGATGACTTAGATAAGTTACTTGCACTTATCCTCTCATTTGGCCAAGTCTGTTTCACTTCCACCTCTCTCTCTTTGTTGAAACGCAGCCCATCAACCTGAGAAAGTTTTTCACCTTCATAACACAACTTTGTATCCTCTGAACTTAAAACGCCTTCACTTCGTGGTGACCACTCCGATGCAGAAGGAAACTCAAAGGGAACCGCATCTGGTAAAGGTGGTGGGTTCGGCGCCGTCGGCAGATTGTTTCCATGATAGGGCCGGAGTAACGAAACATGAACTACAGGGTGGATCCTTGAAGAAGACGGTAGATCAAGCATGTAAGCAACAGAGCCCACGCGTTTGATGACTCGGAAGGGACCAAAGAAACGTTTAGAGAGCTTGTTCGAGAGTCTTTTGGCCACGGTGGTTTGACGATAAGGTTGTAGTTTCAACAGGACTAGATCACCGACCTGAAAGGTAAAATCAACCCTCTTAGTATTGGCTTGTTTCTCCATAGTGATCTTACTCTTTTGAAAGTTGAGTTTCAGTTGTGTAATAATCTGTTGTCTCTGTTGCAAGGAAAAATCCAAAGCATCCTCAGTGGAAGATCCAGTGACGTAGTCCGGAATCGAAGGCGGATCTCTACCGTATAGTGCTTTGAACGGTGTCATCTGAATGGCTGTATGGAACGACGTAATGTACCAATATTCCGCAAGGTGTAAGAACTTGTACCAGTGGCGCGGATTATCATTGACCAAGCAACGAAGGTATGTCTCTACTGATCTATTTACTACTTCAGTCTGGCCGTCCGTCTCTGGGTGATAAGATGAACTGTATTTTAATGTAGTTCCCTGTATCTTGAAAAACTCTTTCCAGAAATGGCTGAGGAATAAAGGGTCGCGGTCTGAGATAATAGACTTCGGAAGACCGTGAAGACGAAAGACTTCAACGGAGAACCGAGCGGCTAAATCTTTTGCTGTGAACTTTGTTGGTAAAGCAAGGAAGTGAACAAACTTAGTAAGACGGTCACAAATGACCCAAATTACCGTATGACCATAGGAGCATGGAAGATGAGTAATGAAGTCCATTGTTAGTTCGTCCCACACCTTCTGAGGAACAGGTAAAGGCTGGAGTAATCCCTTTTTTTTCTGAGTAATGTATTTATTATGTTGACACACATCACAGTGCTTAACCCAATTTTTAACTGCGAGGTTCAACCCGGGCCAGTTGAAGGCGGCAGTCAGACGGGCCAAGGTAGCTTTAACCCCAGAATGGCCAGCTGTGGGCGTAGCATGATATTCAAAAAGGAGATGCTTGCGAAGATTTTCCAGATCTGGTACGAAAATCCTGTCTTTGTAATAGAGAAGTCCCTGTGAAAATTTGTACTGACTATTCTCTAATGTATTGGCTGACTTCTGTGTTACCAGATCCTGACCATAATTGTCATTGGCGTAGAAATGGCGAAGAGTTGTGAGCAGCTCTGGAATCGGGGAGGACAAGGAAAAGAGGATTGGCTTGTCAGCTTCAAATTGTCGGCTCAAGGCGTCGGCAACTACATTGGATTTTCCAGGTTTGTAGAAGATCTCAAAATTAAAACCCTGTAGTTTAGTGGCCCATCTTTGCTGTTCGGGTGTTTGTATCTTCTGTAACAACAAATTTTTAAGACTTTTCTGATCTGTGTATATATGGAATTTCTGACCAACAATGTATTGCCTCCATTTCTTGACAGCCTCCGTGATGGCGAACATTTCGCGAACATAGACAGAAGCGGATTGCATGCGATTACACATCTTCTTGCTAAAGAAGGCTATTGGGTGACCTGCTTGGGACAACACAGCACCAATGGCGACTCCAGAGGCGTCAGTTTCAATAACAAATATTTTTGTAAAATCTGGTAAAGCAAGAACTGGCATGTCAGTCATCTTGTTTTTCAACTCTGTAAAGGCCAATTGAGCCTCTGTACGCCAGACAAATTTAGTGGAACGCAACAAATCCGTGAGAGGAGCGGCGAGAGTGGCGTAGTTCCGAACAAATCTTCTATAAAAACCGGTGAGGCCCAAAAATCCACGGAGAGTCGTGAGTGAACGTGGTGGAGGCCATTCCAAAATGGCTTTTACCTTCTCTGGATCTGGTTCAACACCATCTTTGGAGATGACATGACCTAGGTAATCAATTTTCTCTTATGCAAACACACACTTAGATAATTTCACAAAAAAAGAATTGTTTTGAAGCAACTGAAAAACAACCTGCAAATGCTGTAAGTGATCTGAAAAGTTAGTGCTGTAGATAAGTATATCATCAAAGAAAACTAAAACAAATCTCCTAAGAAAAGGGCGTAAGAGATCGTTCATAGCAGATTGGAATGTAGAGGGAGCGTTTGTGAGGCCGAAAGGCATTACGAGGAATTCGTAATGCCCATCGAAAGTGCGAAAAGCTGTTTTATGCGTGTCTTCGGATGCTAACCGGATCTGGTGATAGCCAGAACGTAAGTCTATCTTGGTGAATATCTTAGCTGATCCTAGTTCATCGAGTAACTCATCTATGGTTGGGATGGGAAATTTGTCTTTGATAGTGACTGCGTTGAGAGCTCTGTAATCAACACAAAATCTCCATGTTCCGTCTTTCTTTTTGACTAGGATGACCGGTGAGGAGAAAGGGCTAGTGCTAGGTATAATAGTGCCATTTTGTAACATTTCTTGAATAATAGAGGTCATGGCATCTTTTTGGGAGTGTGGATAGCGATATGGTTTTACATTAATGGGGGGTGTGTTTGGTAAAAGGGTAATGTGGTGGTCATGGGGCCTAATCGGGGGTAAGGAGGTTGTGATGTTAAAAATGGGTTCAAAATTTTGAATGAGGGCGGTCAGGTCTGGATGTAGAGAAGGGGATAGGGAACTGAGGGGTGATGGGTGAGTATAGAAATCTGGAGTATTAGAGGAAGTTGGTTGCAGAATCATTAAGTGAAAGGATGCAATGGAATTAGTGTGGATAAGGTGACGTAATTGATGTAGAGTGGATTGGGTGGGGTGGATAGAGGGATCACCTTTGAGAGTAATGGCTTTATCAAGGTGGTTAAAAGTTATTGAAGGAATGGAAAAATCTGCTTGGATATTGCCAAGAGTCCTCAACCAAGCCATACCTAGCACGACATCTGCCCCCTCAATAGGAAGTAAGTAAAAAGGTAAGGTGAAGGGTTTCTTTTGTAGGACAATCTGCACATTTTCGCAAATTCCTTGACATTGAAGGTGGGAACCATTTCCCACCATAACAGAAAATTGTGAGATAGGGGTCGTAGGAAGGTTGAGATGTTCGGCAATTCTAGGTTGTAGTATGTTATGAGTACTGCCGGTGTCCACCAAAACCATAACCGAAAGTCCACCAATCTGCCCTTTGAATTTAAGTGTTTGGGGGGAAAATTGTCCCGTGACAGCATGTGTAGACAGCTGGAAATAGGTATCACCAAGGTCTGAATCTTGAGTGATTTCTGGAATATGAGTGTCATCAGGGGGGTCCACAAAATCATCATCAGCCAATAGGAGCAAGAATCTATTAGAAGAACACTTGTGGCTGTTGAAAGTATTTTTGGGTAAATATTTTCGGTAATATATCGTATCCACAGGGATTGGTTAATATCACTGCCGTTCTATAGTTGTTTATTTTGAGTTAGGAAAATTGAGTTTGGTTTGTTTTATACTTCTAATATCAAAAACAAATAATAAAATAACAGCAAGTAAAGGACTTTGTGTTAACAATTAAAGAAAGATGTTGAGCCTTTAGGGTTCATCAACCTAATCCTATACAATTATTAATTAATTCACAATAGAACAATCCTTTGAATCATTATCTTCACTTATCCTCAAATAAGATTCCATGTCTGCAAATCAAATTAGATAACTTTTACCGGTATGAGATTCGATCTCTCCAAATATCAATAACGATAATAGTAATTAAGAACGATAATTATGAAAACCCAATTACAATTCCATCTCTGCAAATTGCAATTGAATCAATATAGTAACCTAGGGCAAAAGTTAAATCCTTTCTTTCGATCAAAGATTCAACGATAATTTAAGAATAAAAACAAGGTTCCTTATTGATAATGAATTCAAATAATTGTTCACAGGAATTAATCAATGGTATTGTATATTCATAGGTTAACTACTACCTTAGACTCAACAAGAGGGATTTAGCTCTCCATAGACATGAAGAACACACAAGAATTAATAGAGGGATTCATCTTCATCAATGGAATGTCTTCAATTGGTAAAGAATTGGCCTTCAATTGTTGTTCTTGATTGCAAACTCAGAATGCTCTCCTAATTTCGCTTTTCACAAAGTTCTCTAACCACCACCTTTTCTCTTGGAAGCTAGGGCTTTTTAAATAGAAGTTTTGGGCTTTTAACGCCGAGGCCGCGGCGCGGCATCGGACTGGCGCGGCGCGCTCCCAAACAGAGACTTTGGCGCGGCGCTGGCTAGAACTCCCGCGGCGCGCCCTTGTCAGACTTCAACTTTTTGCTTTGCCTTTGAGACTTCCAGCTTCCTTTCCTCTTCATGTTCTTCTTAAGTTCCAATTCAGCTCAAAACCTGCAACAATAACACCCACAAGTGATTCGATTTGCTTTATACATGAACTAAACTTATTCAGTTCACTTCTTCATAAAAACCTATGGATTCATCACATTTTTCATTGGTTTGGAGACTAAATCACTTCTATTAACACCTGAATTTACCATTAATTTACTCCTAACAAACTCTCCCCAACTTAGAGTTTTGTTTGTCCCTAAACAAAATTACTTACCTCCAGCAAAGTTTACCGACAATCATGCAACAGGTTTTTCAAAAAGTTTTTCTCAAGTGGTTCAATCCAGTAACCAAGTCAAATACTCTTCTTCTACCTGCAAACTCAGAACATCCACATGAAACAAACGTTGAAAGCAAATTACCTCCAGAAGTTCAAAACACTACACAATTGTAATTGAATCAGCACTAATCACTCTCATCAAAAAGTATGATGAATAAAAGAGGGGTTAAACACTCATCCAAAAAATTAAATCAATCAAAGATCCATATCATACGTTCACCAAATTGCTCGCATCAAGTCTTGTGGAATCTGAGAATCAAAAGGTCTTTCTATGGTTGTAATGTGGTTTAGATTCAAAGAAAAGAAGATAATCAAGGGTTGTTCCTAATCTAGGGAAGCATCCAAATCATAACTCATTCCTTCTTCTCTATACTTTAATTCTCACCCATTCATCTCTTTTCATTCGTAGCTCAGTGTTTCTTTTTCTTTGCTGTTTCCTTTTTTTTTCCAACAACTGTTTAGATTCAAACGTTGTTACTTCTCTTTTTTTTTTCAAGCTACGACTTTTTTCCTTCACCGCTTACCATAAGTACTTACTCTTCTTTTGCATTTGACTCTCCCCAACTTGGAGATCAACCTGTATTCAGATTATATGAATGCTCCCCTACTTTCTAAAAAGGGTTAAAGAGAAAACACATCACCAAATTTTATGGTTGATGATCCAGAACAAAACTTTTATTGAGATCAATACTCACCAGGTATTTTCCTTGGTGCATATTATGATACTTACCTTGACCTCAGGCTCAAAGAATGGTTAGCAAAGGATCACACTCTCACAAAAGAAAATAATTTTTACGGTAGAGTCGGCTTAAAGAACTCTCAAATTCAAACAATTGCCTAAATCACTTCCACAGATTTCCACAGACGATGCAACAACCGGTTTAGCATGATACGAACAAGTCAAAATAATTGATGGTCTCCTGCATATAGTAAACAATGGAAAGCTTTCCTCACAATGGTTAAGGCTAAGCTGATCCAATAAACAATGTACCATAAAGAACTTCTGACAGTATTTACTAACACCTAAATTTCATGCACACATTAGGAGTTTGAGTTCAAAAAATTCATACCTGCTTTGTCACTTTATTGAAAAAGAAAGTGAAAATTTAATTTTCTCAAAAAAAATTTCACTCACTACCACTTTCATACATGTTGCTTCCTTGTTGATACTTCGCTTGAGATTTTCGTTTTGTTATGGGACTACTTACTCTAACTGGGAGTACATAATTAAAAAAAACAGAAACTAGAACTTTGAACAATTCAAAAATAAATAGCTCCACCCCCAAACTTGAACTAAACATTGACCTCAATGTTTCGTAACAAGTCCGAGAGGGTGACTTACAGAGAGTAACGCAATATCAATTGCTGCCTCCTAGCTTTCACTAGACGGGTTCCCTGATTATTTCCTGAAATAAAAACTAAACAAAAATAAAACATTAGAAGTGTGGGTTACCTCCCACAAAGTGCTTCGTTTAACGTCGCATGGCTCGACGGTCCATTACCCCTTGTTTTATGGCGGGTATTTCCTTTTCCAACACTCGCTACTTTGTACTTCCATACCCACAAACTCATGAAGATAAAAAACATGGATGGCTTTTCTCTTCACTTTATCTTCCCTATTCTTATCACTCTCCTTAGCCCTCTTAGGACTTTTGACCTCATCATAATTTGGTTCCATTGGAGAAGATATGTTAGAGACTTTTTCTTGGAGGTTTTTGAGATTTTTGTTTTCTTGTGCATCTTCCGGTATACCAGTTGAATTTTTTTCATTTACCCCTGACCTGTGTTTCTTGACTCCCAGCATCTTCAAGGTTATTTCTTCATCAAATGATTTTAGCGTTAGCGTTCCCTTTTCAATGTCAAGATTACAGCGTCCTGTCGACAAAAAGGGTCTCCCAAGAAGGATCGGAGTTTCTTCATCTTCCGGAATGTCCATGATGTGGAAGTCAACAGGGAAAACAAACTTATCAACTTCTACTAGTACATCTTCCGCTACTCCATAAGATTTCTTAATAGTGTGATCGGCGAACCGTAATTGCGACTTACTTTCACTAATTTTGTCTAATTCAAGCCTTTTGAAAATGGATAACGGCATTAAACTCACACTAGAGCCAGAATCGAGAAGTACCTTTTTAAATGATATATTCTTGATAGTGCATGGTATCGCCACCGCCCCAGGGTCTCTTCTCTTAATTGGGATTTTTCTTTCTGCAGCGACTATACTACATTTTTCGATTGCCATTTTTGGTTCTCCCTCTAGTGATCTTTTTTTCGCCGATACCTCCTTCATAAATTTCTTATACACAGGCACGTGTTCCAGCGCTTCAAAGAAAGGTAAATTCACTTCTAACTTTTTGAACAAGGACGTAAATTTCCGAACGTCTCTCTCTTTTGAATCCTTCTTTGTTACTCGCAAAGGTAGGGGTGGTTTAATCACTTGTTCAACATCTTTCTTATTTTTTTCTTCAACTGGTTTCATTGGTGGTATTACAACTTCTGGCTCTTTTAGGTCCTCTCTTATTTCCAGATCTACCTCCATCGCCATAGGGTCACCTATTTCCTCTTTCTCTTTTTCCGATTCTAAACCCTTTTGACTCCTTGTTGTAACAGCATTAATTTTCTCTTGGCCTTGCGGGCTTTTCACAGTTGAGTTTTGACAGGCTCCTTGTGCCTGTAGAGTGAGCTGATGTGTTATTTGACCCACTTGAGTCTGCAGATTTTTAATTGCAGCTTCCTGGTTCTTCTGATTTATCACTGATGTTTGAATGAACTGATTCACTGTCTCCTCCAACTTGGATTGTCCTCCTTGCTGTTGTTGTGGTGGTTGAGTGTATGGTTGGAATGCTTGTTGTTGATACCCTTGATTCGGTGGTCTTTGTTGGTACCCTTGGTTGTTGTATCTTGGTGGATAACCTTGTTGGTATGGCTGATTCTGATATTGATTCTGCCTTTGTCCTTGGTTATTATTCATGTAATTCACTTCTTCTTCTTGCACTGGTGGACAGAATCCTGTTTGATGATCTCCCTTGCATAATTCGCACTTAGCAACTTGATATGAATTAGATACCCCGTTCAGCTCCTTGATCTGTTGTGGTAATTTAGACATTTGTTGTGTCAAAAGTTCCACTTGTGAAGTTAGCAATTTGTTCTGAGCAAGTAGAGCATCACTGTTGTTCAACTCTAACATTCCGGGTTTCTTATCTCTTACTGTTCGATCATGATTGCCTTGACGATCATTTAGAGCCATTCGCTCTATTATCTGAGTAGCTTCTTCAGGTGTTTTGGACATGAGAGAACCACCAGTTGTGGCGTCCAAAAGTGTCTTGTTTGTGGCTGTAAGACCGTTACGGAACATATGGATTTGATCGACGTCTGTAAAGCCGTGTCCTTTGCACTTTCTCAACATAGCTTTATACCTTTCCCATGCTTCATTTAAAGATTCATTACTACCTTGAGAAAATACTGCTATTGCTGTTTTTGCTTCGAAGAATCGGTTTTGAGAGTAAAACCTTTCCAGAAATTTTTCTTCCAATGTGTTCCAATTAGTCATCACTGCTTCGGGTTGATCCAGATACCAATCTTTTGCCTTAGATAGCAAAGAGTGTGGGAACAACCTCTTAAATAATGCTTCCTCATCAGCTTCAGCGACACCCGTAGTACCTGCTAACTCATAGAATCGAGTAAGATGCGTGTACGGGTCTTCATGGTCCAATCCGGCGAAAGGACTTGCACAAATCAATTGTATGATACCGGTCTTCAGTTCTGTCGGTCGCCCGTTGGCGGCAGTTCTAGCGAACTGAGGATTGAGTCTTGGACTATTAGCACATGGACCATTAGCAGCCATGTTGACAACAATAGGTTGTATAAAAACTTCCGGTTCTTCCTCCGTGAATAGTTCGTGAAAGAAGAATCCTTCTTGCGACTCGTCAATAGTTTCAAGTTGTTGTGACGATGTCGCGGTTGCGTTGTCTCTTGCTTTTGCTATGTTTGCTCTTCTTCGTGCTTTGCTATTTAACCTCCTAGCGGTCCTTTCGATCTCGGGATCAAAAAGAAGTTGATCGCTAGAAATTTTGCTGCGCATACACGATCTTCTGCAAAACTAGCAAACACGTGAAACAACCAAATAGAGAAAATAAAACTTAATACTCAAAATAAGAACTATTGCAATGCGTGCAATATTGACACCAATCCCCGGCAACGGCGCCAATTTGTTGAAAGTATTTTTGGGTAAATATTTTCGGTAATATATCGTATCCACAGGGATTGGTTAATATCACTGCCGTTCTATAGTTGTTTATTTTGAGTTAGGAAAATTGAGTTTGGTTTGTTTTATACTTCTAATATCAAAAACAAATAATAAAATAACAGCAAGTAAAGGACTTTGTGTTAACAATTAAAGAAAGATGTTGAGCCTTTAGGGTTCATCAACCTAATCCTATACAATTATTAATTAATTCACAATAGAACAATCCTTTGAATCATTATCTTCACTTATCCTCAAATAAGATTCCATGTCTGCAAATCAAATTAGATAACTTTTACCGGTATGAGATTCGATCTCTCCAAATATCAATAACGATAATAGTAATTAAGAACGATAATTATGAAAACCCAATTACAATTCCATCTCTGCAAATTGCAATTGAATCAATATAGTAACCTAGGGCAAAAGTTAAATCCTTTCTTTCGATCAAAGACTCAACGATAATTTAAGAATAAAAACAAGGTTCCTTATTGATAATGAATTCAAATAATTGTTCACAGGAATTAATCAATGGTATTGTATATTCATAGGTTAACTACTACCTTAGACTCAACAAGAGGGATTTAGCTCTCCATAGACATGAAGAACACACAAGAATTAATAGAGGGATTCATCTTCATCAATGGAATGTCTTCAATTGGTAAAGAATTGGCCTTCAATTGTTGTTCTTGATTGCAAACTCAGAATGCTCTCCTAATTTCGCTTTTCACAAAGTTCTCTAACCACCACCTTTTCTCTTGGAAGCTAGGGCTTTTTAAATAGAAGTTTTGGGCTTTTAACGCCGAGGCCGCGGCGCGGCATCGGACTGGCGCGGCGCGCTCCCAAACAGAGACTTTGGCGCGGCGCTGGCTAGAACTCCCGCGGCGCGCCCTTGTCAGACTTCAACTTTTTGCTTTGCCTTTGAGACTTCCAGCTTCCTTTCCTCTTCATGTTCTTCTTAAGTTCCAATTCAGCTCAAAACCTGCAACAATAACACCCACAAGTGATTCGATTTGCTTTATACATGAACTAAACTTATTCAGTTCACTTCTTCATAAAAACCTATGGATTCATCACATTTTTCATTGGTTTGGAGACTAAATCACTTCTATTAACACCTGAATTTACCATTAATTTACTCCTAACAGTGGCCAACTACAAACTTCTCATCACAATTAAAGCACAAGCCTTGTGCTCTTCGCTCTTGCAGCTGAGTTGGGGATAAACGTCGGATAGGTAATTTCTGGGTAGGATTAGCAGTAGGTGGTTTAGGCGGTAAGGATGGCTGGGCAATACTGTTGGTGGTTTTTGGGGTAGATGAGGAGAAATTCTGGCGTGAGAATGAGGGTACAAAAGGCTTAGAAAATTTTGGCTTGGCCTCTTTCATTTTAGATTCAATCAACTTGGCAAGGCCAATGGCTTGAGAGATGTTAACAGGTTTAAGAATAGCTAGTTCATGACGAATTTCAGAATTTAACCCAGAAATAAAACAATTTAATATTGCTTCCGGTGGCAGACCCACAACTTGATTGCCTAATTTTTCAAACTTGGTTTGATACTCAACAACAGAGCCCTCTTGCTTTAATTTGAACAATTCAGCTTGATGGTTTTCAAAAGTAGAAGGACCAAAACGTAGTTCGAGTGCCTTTGTAAACGAGAACCAATCAGTCAATAAGCGGTTCTGATGCATTCATTTAAACCAACCCAATGCATCACCCTTTAAATAAAATGAAATCATGGCTAATCTATGTTCTGGTGGTAAGTTGTAAAAACCAAAATATTGATCAGCTTGAAATAACCATTCTAATGGGTTTGTTCCATCAAAAGGAGCAAGCTCAAGCTTAGGGGATCTAAAATTTGGTAAAGGGGGAATTTGGTTTAGTTGTGGGTATGGGGTTTGGGGGGTAAAAGGAAGCTGTGGGGGCTGGGTTGTGAGGAAGGGGGAGGGTGGCGGAATGAAAGAGGAGTAAGGAGGAAAAGGGGGTGGCGGCGGGGCTGCTGTGAGATGGGGTGGGAGATGTGGAATAGAGGTATGGGTTGGGGCAAAAGAAAGGGGGGCAGAATAGTGAATGGGAGTATGAACAGGGGTAGTCATTAGGGTAACAGGTTGTGAGAATGATGGTGAAGGGGAAGAAGGGTGATGAGTCATACCTGATGGAGTGACCTCAGATTGAGCAGAAACAGAAAGAACTTCACGTGGAATCTGCAGCGACTGTAACAGTGCCACGAGAGAGTCATACCGCTGAGTGTCAAGAGAGGATTCATGATCCATACGGGAGCGGAGTTGCTGTAGCTCATCATGAGTCATGTGGAAACGCTCATCCAGTTGCTGCTGCGTTTCCTGTATGGCAGCATCAAGGTGGAGGCGTGAGGTTTGCACAGCTGTTGCAATGGCCTCATCAATAATTTCTTTGTTGGGTGGGTTGGGTGGTTTGGGAGGAGCCATACGGGAAGGAGGAGATCAAGCAATGAAAGCACCAATGATAGAAACCTACTCTAGCTAAGGTTAGATCTAGAAAGCATAAGAAGAAACATAAAAACAACTTTTCTCATTAACTTTTGCATCAGCACATACAAGACTATAAATACTACTAGGGTTTCATTTCCCTAATGGGCCATGGGCCTCCTTCGGGTAAAAGATAATAAAACAACTTAAAAATAATACTAATGACACCACTTATTTAGTTATAAACTCCTTAAGCCAATTGGGTTTCTTTTTAATTCTAATGGGCCTAACAGAATGTCCCTAATTTTGAATTCTCTCTTAACCTCTACAAAAATTATTTTTTGAAGACTAAACTCTTGATTGTGTGTAAGACTATGTGGTAGTTTGTTTATATTTTGCGTTTTGTTGTGTTTTTAGTGACCTATTTTATTAATGAAAAATGTTTCCTTTTTTCATTCTTAGTGGTTCTTTCTTCTTGTTATGCCAGCTTTATTTATTCTATAAAAAATTTATTATTATTATTATTATTATTATTATTATTATTATTATTATTAATTTTTATATTATTATTATTATTATTATTATTATTATTATTATTATTATTATTATTATTATTATCTCTGTTTTACTTTTTGTTGATAAAAAAAAAAAAAAGGAGAGATGGTATAATGTTAATCATGCATACAGAGATAAATCAATGTTAATCTTCTCATTAAGATCATAGTCAAAAAAACTAATTAATCAAGCTTGAATATTTGGTAAATAGTTAAACCGACATGCTTATATGTTATAAATCTATTCAATAGAGTGTATCACGTGTTACAAGTTAATTTAAATTTATTATTTTAAAATTGGTTTATACTTAGAATAGCTTACAAAGTTCAGCCTCTAATTTTAAAAAAAAAAATTGTTTGTAAAATTTTATTTGTTTGTCATGGTAAAAAATTGAGATTCTTAAAGTAAAAATAGTTTGAACTTTGAAGAACAATAATTTTTGAAAGTTTCTTTACCCACCTCCCTATGGGGTCACCCCAGCGAAAACCCCAGTTTATCCTGCTTCGGAAATGAACTTCCGAAGTATTTTTTTTTTTTTTAATTTTCTCAGACTTTGGAAGTGCATCTCCGAAAACACCAAATGGAGAGTGTTTTCGGATATGCACTTCCGAAAACACCTTTTTTCAGATTTTTGGGGGTTTCGAAAATGAACTTCCGAATTATGCAGAAACTGTGTTTTTTTATGTTTTTGGAAACAGCCTCGTATTTTTAATTAAAGGAAGACGGCAAATAAAATAAGCGATATATAAACAGAAAATACTAATATACTAATATGATAAAAATAGTAATATATACAAGTCGATCCGATCCAAATCCAAATAATAATAGTGTACGAAAGATACAATCCAAAAACAAAAAAAAAATAAACCCGACCACTACTGGGTATGCCTAACCCTCTCTCCCTGGGACCTCCTCTGCCGCCTGTATGCCGCCGCACGGCCCGCATCAGTGACGATCATCTCCATCACGGCGACTGCCTCTGGACCGCCCAGATGAACGACACCTCGATCCAACGCGTCCCGCCCAAGCATCTCTATCCGCTGGCAGATCGGCAGGAGATCAATGGCGTGGTCATCCTCGGCCTGCTGGTTCTCCAGGATCTCCTCGTGTGCTGGCCTAGGAGCGCCGGGAGTGTCGGGTGTCAGCAGAGGATGTGACACCCGGTAGAACCATGTGACGTACCCCTCCACACTGTGCCAGTCCTGGGTGACCCGAATGCGACGATACTCCTCCGGTACCACATGATGCTCCCAATCCTCAAATATGGCAGTGAGTTGCACTCTGGTCACTATGTCGGGAGCAGCCTCAAAAGGTGACCTGGGTATCATCTGCACAAATCTGAACTACCACATGCACCGCTCAGGGAGATACCGGACCATGATGCTGGTCCCGCATGCCAACAAGCCAGAATATAAAGATATGTCGTCAAAGGGGACAACCTGAGTGTAGTCGCTGAATGGCCTCCAGGTGACATCATCGTGCATCGTGCGGTCCAGGTACCCACAGTATGGTCCCACCGCATTGTTCCCGCTCTAGAGAACGTATCTGGCGGCCCTGGGCATGGCGTCAACGCACTCAGGATCAATGTGAAAGCCCTGGATCTGGGAGAAGTAAGAGATGATCCAGCTCTGAAACACAAACCCGATAATGTAACGTACCGTAAGTAAATATGAAACATAAATAAATACGAAACATAAGTAAATACGAAACACAAATACGAAACAATTAAAATGAAACGTACCGTGAGTAGTGTGCAGGATCCGGTCAACTGCCTCGTCCTCCAGTTGGAGGCCTCATTCAGCTTCTGATATAGGTATGTCAGAGTAGCTGCCCGCCAGTTCCACTGGTGAACGGTGGTCAAGTGCATGAAGTAGCGGAGGTAGGTCACGTCGACGTACCTCGTACTCTTGTCCACAAAGATCGCAGCGCCTACCACATGCATGTACCAGCACCGGATAGCGTAGCCACGGTGATAATGTGTAAATAGGTCGTCACCCGCATCCTCGGCATCGGCCACCGTGTCCAGGTGGTGCTCGAAATAGCGGCTCAGTGTGGTGAACCGGATATGAGGCCCAGATGTCGTGATGCACTCGTAGTCAGCAACTTCGGGCTCCATACCCAAATAGAGCGCCATCCACTCAATGGCTTCGATCCTCTGGATCCAGGAGTGGGTCAACAGCGCCCCCCGGATCGGCAAGTGGAGAAGACACTGCACATCATGTAAGGTGATCGTCATCTCCCCAACCGGCAAGTGGAAAGAAGACGTCTCCTTGTGCCACCGCTCCACAAAGGCCCCCTGCATGCCGTGGCTGATGGTGGAATACCCTGTCATGCAGAGCCCACTAAGCCCTGAACCTCTCACAGCGTCGTTAAACCACTCGGCAGTCGGTTTAAACAGACTGAAAACCTTCCGGGCGTGGTTCACCATTTTCAACGGCTCTCTCTCCTTGTTACAAAAAAAAAACAAATAAAAAAGTATGTTAAATAGACCGTTAAGAAAATATTGAATAAACGTCTAAATTATAAACGGTTAAATAATGTAGTCGGGTAAATTATAAAAAATACCTCTCCCTCCCAAATACGCCGAGCGACGTGATCGCGGTAGGTAAGCAGCACGGAAGTGTCCCTGGGCCCTCCCGGGAAGCCCTCCTCCTGCTCATCCTCCTCCCCGAGTGGAGGGTCAACATCCGGTACCTCCTCCGCCTCGTGGTATGGCACTGCCACCTCCTCCTCCTCCTCTCGCTGGCGGGAAGAAGATACCCGAGGCAGACGACTCCTCGATCCAGATGCAGAGGTACCCTCGTCCATCTCCACGGGAACTCGCACACGTCGTCCCCGTCCCCGTGTCGACGCCAGCTGCGCCGCCGCCCGCTCGCGTCTAGCTGACGCAGTCTGGGTCTCTCTACCCTGTCTGATGCGTGCTTGGTTGTCTGACATGTTCCTGAAAACAATTGAAATCGATTATTATGCGAGACAACATAAAGAACTAAAAAAATTGCACTTCTGATACAATTCGGAAGTTCATTTCTGAAACTGGGAATGGAGGTGTTTTCGGAAATGAACTTCCGAAACACCCCTGCGAGGAAGTTTTCTGCAACTTCCATGGCAGACCCCAAAATCCAACTTCAAAACAACTTGTAATGCTTCTAACAACCTAAATACTACTAACAACCTACCCCTATATCATTTATGCAATTGAAAACAACCCTAACATGCATTTGAAATATGGATCTAACAATTATAAAACTTACAAATTGAAGTGATTCGAGAGCTTTTGAATGTAGTATAGCAAGGTGATTGAAGCCTTTGATGCAGCCTTGGAAGTGGGTTTGCAGAAAATCTCAGAGGGTTTGAGTTTGATATTGGTTTAGGGCAAATGATTTGGGGGGAGGGGGCTGTTTTGCTAAATCTGCAAAACGCGTAGTATTTCGGAAATGCAATTCCGAAATGGTGTTTTCGGAAATGTATTTCCGAAATAAGACAAATTTTGAAAAAAAAAGGCGCTTTCGGAGATGCATCTCCGGAAACACCTTTTTCTTGCATTTCGGAAATGCATTTCCGAAGTCAGGGGTATATGTGGTTTTTCACCAGAGGTGACCTAGAAGGTTGGGAGGTCTATAAAGAAATTTCCTAATTTTTAATTGCATTTTTTTCTATGTATAGAACAAAAAGTAGAAGCCCGCCCAGTGTAGACCTGTCGCGTTTAAACCCGAAAAGAACGGGGCAGTCAAAGGTGGAAATGCGGGCTCATTTTCTAGGCCCGCCCTATTTACTAACGGGCATGCGGCCGGACATGCCCATTATTCTCTTTAAAAAAATTTATTCATGATATAATTTCAAAAAAAACTCATAAATCCTAATACTACCAATAAAAAAATACTATCATCATCCTACATCCAAAAATTAAATTCAACAACATAAATTCATCAAAAGTTCAACACCACAAATTCAACATAAGTTCAACACCACAAATTCACAAAGAAAAAAAATACACTAATCAATCTTCATCTACGTCATAAACAAATGATGCTCCTTTTGTAATACTTTTCGGCAAGCTTCCATCATCATTATCTTCATCATCACCCACTAAATCTATAAAACAATTTAATGTAAGTAACTAAATTAACAATATTGGAAAAAATCACAAAGTATTAAATGAAACTTTAATATTGGATTATGCACCAAAACTATTAAAATCGTTAAGCCAATTTCGAGTACAAATTAGTGCCTCTACATTTTTCGATAGCAAGTGACTTCTATATTTGTTGAGAATGATTGAACCAATACTAAAAGAAAATTCATATGCAACAGTAGTAATAGGAATGCCTAACAAATCATGTGTCAATAAAGATTACTCTTTAAACCTATTCCAATTCTCCTTCCACCATTGAAGAACATTCAAGTCATCAAAATTTTGATAACTTAAATCCACACTTGCCTCCTCCAAATAAACATCAAGTTGAGACTTCTCGGTCTCTGTTGCAAGTTGTTGTTTGTGAACTTTCAAATCCTATTCAAGTTTTTGTTTAGGGATGCCTAACAAATCGGCGTATTTGATTTTAATGCACTTCTTCATATGGCGATTCAAAGTTGTAACACCCCATTTTCTACCCGACATTTATATTAAAAATCAGAGTGCTAAAATTTTCAAACATAAAACAGGATGTCACATTTCAACATAAAACAACAAAGCAACCTGTATTTCTTTTAATATGATACATAGCATTCGGCTGAACAACTCACAACATATTTATTCATAGGAACATAACAACCTTTTTAATATTAAAACCACAGAATTACAACTTCCAACTTATAGATCAGTTAGCAACTTTATTCAACTAAAACATCGTTCAATTTATAATTATTCAACAATTAGTAATAACAGCAACTTAGAAACAACACATAAACATCCCCCCGAGTGCTACGTATCAGAGCAAGACCAACTCGAACTAACAGTAACTAAAGACTTCATAAAGTTACTTCACTTCCACAGTTATTCTTGAGTACCTGCTCAATTACCCATAATAGGTAACATCATTACAGAAGGGGTGAGATATCCAACAATATAAGCAAGCGTATGATAAATAATATATTAAGATTAGATCATACAATATCACCACTTCATACTTATTCAAACAACAGTTATAATAACAAATAACAACAACGGTTATAATAATTATTTACCAACAACAATTATGATAACAATATTCAGTAACAAGTATAACAACAATTAGCAACAACAACTATAACAATAGTTATAATAATTATTTCACAATTTAAATCATCATAACTTAATAACAACAACCACTTATAACAACAACAACTTACAATAACGACAACTTATATCAACAACAACAACGTAATAACAACAACAACAACTTCAAATGCGACTCAACTGTGCAAATGCATGTGGTACCATTTGGAGTAAAACTCCCAACTTAAACATATGCCAGGTTATCGAGGCATTTCAACAAGGCGTAAGCCTTCAACGTGGTGCCATTAAGGCCAAGGCATAAGCCTTCAACTTTTCAACATGGTGCCATCAAGGCCAACTTAAACAATGCAAATGTATGCATGCAACAACAACCACAACGTCACAACACAACAATGCAACAACCACAAACAACTTAATCAACCTTGGTCATAAGACCTGCAACTTAATCAACGCATTATCATTAACTTAAACAACATTGGTCATAAGACCTGCAACTTAATCAACGTATCAACAATAACCAAAACAGCAGCAACGAAAACAACAACTTAAACATGCATCAATTGCATCAACTTAATCATTACAAAACAACCCCTAAACATCTAGGTACTAATTCTTCAATTCTACTATTCGTTAATTCTATTATTAAATCCAATTATGCTACTAATTCAGCCTGCTACATATTTCATCGTTATTACTACTGCTATTTCTTCTTCACACCAATTCCATCTTTATACAAAATCCATTAACTACATATCTCATCACTAAGAATCATCACTATAATTTCTACTAATTAAATTAATCAATTCCAACGGTATAATATTCTAATTAATTTAAACCAATTTCTTCACTAATAATAATTATAATTCTTCTCAAGTTAATCCTACTAAGGCTTGATCCCAACAACCAACATAAAACATCAACAGCCAGAAATCAAAACATATTTCTAACACTCGTATAGCACGCCCCGCGAACCTCTCTTTGCGCCGCGAACACCACAGAAACCTTCAGTTCGTGCCGCGTCCAAACCTTGGCACTTACCTGCGCTGACAGCATCTTCCAACAAAATTAAAACTCAATTTTCTTCCTTTGATTCCAGTACAATTCAATTTCGACCATCACATGAACATAGCAATATTATAGTTATACTCCACCAACATCTAGCAATTTTCTACAACTAATTCCTCAATAATAATAATTATAAACCCTAGGTTAATTTCCCACAATCATTGATTGAACTTTTATAACCTTATTCACCGACGTCAATCAATTTTCAACATTCAACAATACAATCACAACACACAAAATAGAGGCAATCATACAACCATAACCCCCACATATCATTCATCATAATCCCGTTTATAGAGCTAGAACCCCACCCTTACCTTGAATATGAGATTTCTTTACTCTCCCGGTTGCCATAGCTTATGCCGCCGCTTCCAACTTTTCTCCGAAACTCTTTTCTAACAACGTGCAAAGACGCACCAAAAACCTGTTCGGAAATCGCTTTGTCAGACGAACTTAAAATCATCAAAACAAAAATCGCTCCGGTCAGAAGTTACCTCTACGAGTCTGGAACGTTGTGTCCAAGAACCACGACGATCCAACGGTTGGATTGGGAGAAACGTCCGTTTTACTAAGGTGTCTCACTGCAGAAACTTGCTGCGAAAATTGGACTTCCTCTAGCTTTTCTCTTCTGCCATGGCTCTCTTCTTCACCTCTCCTCTTTCTCCAACTTTTCTTCTTTCTCCACGTCTACTGAGACCTAACTTCTCTTCTTATTTCCTTTATTTTATTATAATTATTATTATAATTATAATCTTCATTTGGGCTTACTAATTAACACCCCCATGATTACTATCACCAACGCAACGTCTAAACTCACTTAAATAAAACACTCTCATAATCCATAATATTAATTCTATTATTATTTCTCTCCACCAAATTGACTAACTACCGACTATAAAATAAATCGTCCGAACCACCAACCCAACATATTCAATATCATTCTCTACGGCTTAAATCAACTTAAATTAATAATAGTCCATTATAGTAATATTATCTCTAATATTATTCTCCGATTAAACCGACTAATTTCTCGATCATTAATTTATCCGCCCAACACAACGTATAAATTCGAATTACGCCTCTTATAATAATGTCAATAATTCTAACTTCGACTAATTCCAACAAATAATTTCCTTATACAATTTAATTAAATAAATAATTAAATTCCGGGTGTTACAAAAGTCGTGGTACCATAATTCCTATCAACACCCTTCAAAATCTTTGAACAACTGTTGCACTTAGCCAATGGATTCCCATCTTTATCCACCCTAGCTTTAGTAAACATTTTCCAGCAATCGGCGCTTGAAGTTTTGGCTTTCTTAGACTTAGGTAAAACATCATCTACGATTTTTCTTAATTCATTTTCCCCTTGAATAGTTTGATTCACTAAATCAACCACATTCACATTCACTTCATCTACAATTTCATTACCAACAGTTTGTGAATCCATTTCAAGTTATCACCTATGCATTCAATCATATTGAAAAGTTAAGACATACAATAAAAAGTTAACAACAAACAACAGAGAGACAAAATTTAGACATATCATGCAGATGTATGAAAATTTAGACAAAATTTCATGAAAATATTTGATCCAAAAGATCTATGATGAAGCATATCATGCAGATCATATATTCTCATATGAAAAGATGTCATCTTGTGTCACAAATATATATATATATATATATATATATATATATATATATATATATATATATATATATATATATATATATAAATCACATAAAAAATAAATAAAATCTCTTTGTTCGTACCTATGTGTCCAACACTATGATAAGTATCACGGTACTATTTTTCTTTGACAACATCGTCCAATTCAAAAAATGATAAGCAAATGACTCTATTCACACTACTTGTTTGGTTCCAAAACCCATGTTTTATGAACTTTTATCCAACATCATGAGCATGTTCATTGACTTAATCATATTATATACGGTTTTGTTCTTTCTGTCATTGAGTATAGTTTTCTGTATTGAAATTGAAATCAAGGAGTTTTATCCACAAGAAAAGAAAGATATGCTTTGTACTCATAAGAGATTCATTAAATTCTTTTCTGGTTTTACGGGAGGGATAGCATGGCTGGAAAACTTTTTCTAAAATACCATGTTGCAAAAGATTGTAAGTTTAAGAGTGCACCTAAGGGGGAGGGGGGGTAAATTAGGACTTTGAAAAATTATCTCATTTTAGTGATGAAGTATATTATTTTTCTGGTTTATGGTGAGATTATGAAAGCAATATAGTGCAGAAATATAAAGGACACAAGGATGTATACTGGTTCGCCTCATAATCCGAGAGTACTCTAGTCCCCTTTCAACATGAAAGATATTTTACTATTGTTAGTGACTTGTACAAGACCTACACAAACACCAAGAACAATTCTCTTGGATTTTCACTAAGTACACTAAGAGAACAATCCTCCCTTAATGACTCACTTGTTTCCAACAATCCTGGACAACAAGATTTCAACCACCAAGAACAATCCTCTTGAATTTACTAACTTGATTATGAGAACAATCCTCTCACTAATAAAAAACTCTTGCTTCCAACAATTCTGGATAGCAAGTCAATAGTAACCAAAATCTTGAAATATATTTGAGTAATAAAATTGATGAATATGTATCAATCACTAAGATTGATCTTCCCTTCCAAACAAGCAATTTATAAAGATATATTAGTACTCAAGTGTTTATGAATGAGAGAGAAATTTTTCTAAAATAATATGAAGAACACATGTAGAAAAATTCTCAATAAAAGTTGAAGTATCAAAACACTTGATTTTGAAAATGAATGAATATAATGATGTTAATTGCAATGGAAGAGGCGATTTGTAATTTTAAATTTCATGTATTCATATGAGCATAACACCTCTATGAAACATGGTAAAGTCATGAAAAAATGTCAATTTAAAATGAAAAGGTTTCATGAAGAGTGCATGAAAAGGTGTTAAAAAGTTGCTGTTTTTTTTTTCAAATTCGTACAGGACTTTTTAAGTCGGTTCAAACGGATACCTGACTTAACAAGTTCGCAGCAATTTTGAGTTTCAAATAATTATTTAAATTTTAAACAGCATCAGGTTTTGTTAAGTAAGTTAACCAGACCTGACTTAAAAAGTGCTGACAGTTTTTTTAAAAATTTATTTATTTATTTTTATGCATTTGAGTCAAGAATTTCATGCATGATAATTTGTCTAATTATTTGAACCTACCTAATGCAACATCTATTGATTTATCTTAGTCAATAGATTATATTTGAAAGTGATTTAACATGATTCAAACATGAAGAAAAAAAAATTATATTTGAAAGTGATTTAACATGGTTCAAACATGAAAAAAAAAATTATATTTGAAAGTGATTTTGAACACAAATAACCAATGCGTGTAAGTAATTTTTTGGAGAATAATTGAACACTAAATTTATCAATATAAATGCATGATTGATCCTTTATTAATTAAGATCCTTGCAAAGTCTTCGAAGTAAAAATCTTGATGAGTTTCCACACTTGAATTAATAAAATGTATTTGATGCTAGCTTCCACACATGATGAGTTTTGAACACTTGAATTGATAAAATGTATTTGAAGCTTTTTCCATACTTTTTGACATGATTATTTAACTTGTACTTTGTCTTCATCAAAACATATTGGACGGAGAGTCTTGACTTCACATTCTCCCCCTTTTTGATGATGACAAACAATTGAAAGTTGAAATGCTTGAATCTCTTAGAACAAATGAGAATCTCTTATGTGAATGCTCCCTTATCTTTGATAACTCCCCTTGATGAAAGCTCTCCCTTGATTCATATAGAATTTCATCTTTCTTTTGGGCTGCAATAGTTAGAGACAAGGATACACATAGACATATATATTTTCTCCCCCTTTGTCATCAGCAAAAAGGATGGGAAAAGAATTTTAAAAATATAGAGAAATTTATAAAAATAAAAAAAATGTATACCTTTTAGGTTTACCTCATGATTGACTTCATCTAACATTCATCTTTGGAGAATATGATTTTGAAGATTTTGTCACAAAGTTGACTTTTGCTTAGAAAATTTTGCTTTAGTCTTTCAACATAAAGTACATCTTCAATTGGATGTGAAATTTAGTACTTCAACTTTGCCAATGCCAAGAATTATTCCTTTAAGGTATTCCCCAAATGTGAAATAATCCTTGGTCTTTTAGAACTAGATATGAAAATTAGTTTATGTCTCCCATCAAACACTTAGAACCACCACTTATAAAAAACACCATAGATTTTAAGTGTTCCTCAAGCAAACCTAACAAAACCAATTGTAAGAATGAGTGCGCCTAAGAGGGGGGTGAATTAGGACCAATAAAAGTTTCTGGTTTTACAGACAAGGATGTTCTTATTTTCAGGTTTGGTTAAGTGTGGATAAAGCAATAAAATGCAGAAAGATAAAGGACACAATGATATATCCTAGTTTCCCTCATAATTCGAGAGTACTCCAGTCCCCTTATGCGGTAAGAGATTTTCACTATTGTTGGTAACTTGTAGAACACACAACAACAACACCAAGAACGATCCTCTTAGATTTTTCACTAAGACTACTTATGAGAACAATCCTCTCAAAGTGCCAAACTTGTGTCCAACAATCTTGGACAACAAGTGAATAATAACCAATGATCTTATTTTCAACAAATCTAAAAAATAAGATACGATACAAAGAATAATTTGAGTAGAAAATTTTGATATAATGAATCAATCACTTGATTGATCTTCCCTTTCAAGCTACAAATCTTTTAATGTAATACAAGTGTTTATGAATGTATGAGATGTATCTTTGCAAATTTCAAAGAAAATAATGTGCAAAACTTTTCAATTAAAGTAAGTACATGAACACTTGGATATTTTGAAGGTTAAAGAAAATTTATGATTTAGTGATTTGTGTATGAAAGATGTAATTTGTTAATGTCTAAAAATCTGAGTTTTATAGCCTCTAAGACACCCCTACAAAACAAATTAAGTTTGATTTGGTACCCAATGTGCCTTGGATCCATCATAGTTAGTTCCTTTCTTAACCCACACATAATGACCACTTGCCACACTAAAATTTCTAACATAGCAAGCATTAGGTGTATGGCCACTTATACCATAATAAAAACATGTAGGAACAAAGTTTTTTTCACATCTATAACATAGGATTTATTTTTAGGAAATCTCTTCTTAGGATGGTGATGAACCACTTTAGGCTATTAACTTTCTCTTGGGATGTTTGGTCACTAGCCTTAACAAAAATAGTTTTGTTAGAACTTGGTTTTGAGAACTTTGAATAACCAAGCCATTTTTTTATCATTAGAATATCTTTGTTGACTAAGGATACCCTCCAAACCAATTTGTCCTTTTTCATATCTTTCAAGAACTCTCTTTAATTGGACAATTTGGAAGGAAAGTGATTCATAATTATTATATGTAGCTTTTTTTTTTCTTTATCAACATATTGTTGTTTTTCAACCTCGAAATCTTTTTGCATAATATCAATTTTCTCTTCAAGAGATTTGATTTTTTTTTCTTGTATTGATATGGTTCTATACAACATTTTGCATTCAAGAGATTTGATTTGTTTTCCACATTCAAAGCATTTGACCTTCCTTGTTGGTGCTTCCCTTTTAATGACCTCCTTTTTCCTTTCTTTTCTTAGAATTTTTTCAAACTTTTTGATAAACTCATTATCTTCTTCACTAGTGGATTCATCCTCTTGATTGCTATCATGATGTTTGACTCTTGTCTTTAAGGTAATGTCTTTTGAATCTTTTACTTGAATTTCATGTGTTTCAAGTCTTCCGAGTTCCGTTTTGTATTCTTGAAGTTTTCCGAATAATGTTGCGGAAATTATTTTAGTTAAAGTCTTCTTCTCGGATATTGGCGTTACCTTTGGTTGCCATTATCTGGTAAAAGATATTAGGACTTTAAGATTTTGTTCCTCAGTAGAGAGTGTCATTCCAAGTGCGCTTAAATGATTTACTAAGTGAACAAAATCTTTTGTAAATCAAGATTGGTTTCTCCTTGCTGCATTCTAAATAACTCGTATTCTTGACTCAATGTATTGAATCGAGATCTCTTAACTTCAACGGTTCCTTCATGAGTTTCTACTAATGTATCCCATATTTCTTTAGCCGTTGTACATGCTGAAACACGAAAGAACTCATTCATGCTAAGTGCACCTTGAAGAAGATTTTTTTTGTCAGCAAGAACTCTTTTTGTCATTATCGTCCCATGAAGCTTTAGGTTTATTTGATCCAACACCATTGACAATAGTTACAGGAACAAAAGGGCTTTCTAAGACAACCTCCCATACTTCTTCTCCTTGTGCTTCTAAGTGAGCCTTCATCCGAATTTTCCAAAAATTGAAGTAGTGTACACAAAACAATGGAGGTTTGTTGTTGCTACCACCATCTCTAAAAACCGGATTTTGATTTGTGGAATCCCTTTGGATCTTTTAGGAACAGGTTACCTATAACCTGCTATAATGCCAATTGTAAGTTTAAGAGTGCACCTAAGAGGGGTGAATTAGGAATTTGAAAAATTATCTCGTTTTAGTGATGAAGGATATTATTTTTCTGGTTTATGGTGAGATTATGAAAGCAATATAGTGCAGAAATATAAAGGACACAAGGATGTATACTGGTTCTCCTCATAATCCGTGAGTACTCTAGTCCCCTTTCAACGTGAAAGATATTTTACTATTGTTAGTGACTTATACAAGACCTACACAAACACCAAGAACAATTCTCTTGTATTTTCACTAAGTACACAAAGAGAACAATCCTCCCTTAATGACTCACTTGTTTCCAACAATCCTGGACAACAAGATTTCAACCACCAAGAACAATCCTCTTGGATTTACTAACTTGATTATGAGAACAATCCTCTCACTAATAAAAAACCCTCGCTTCCAACAATCCTGGATAGCAAGTCAATAATAACCCAAATCTGGAAATATATTTGAGTAATAAAATTGATGAATATGTATCACTCACTAAGATCGATCTTCCCTTTCAAAAAAGAAATTTATAAAGATATATTAGTACTCAAGTGTTTATGAATGAGAGAGAAATTTTTCTAAAATAATATGAAGAACACATGTAGAAAATTCTCAATAAAAGTTGACGTATCAAAACACTTGATTTTGAAAATGAATGAATATAATGATGTTAATTGCAATGGAAGAGGTGATTTGTAATTTGAAATTTCATGTATTTATATGAGCATAACGCCTCTATGAAACATGGTAAAGTCGTGAAAAGATATCATAAAAAATGTCAATTTAAATTGAAAAGGTTTCATGAAGAGTGCATGAAAAGGTGTTAAAAAGTTGCTGTTTTTTTCTCTTCAAATTCATACAAGACTTTTTAAGTCGGTTCAAACGGATACCTGACTTAAAAAATTTGCAACAATTTTGAATTTCAAATGATTATTTAAATTTTAAACAGTATCAAGATTTGTTAAGTCACTTAACCAGACCCGACTTAAAAATTGCTGACATTTTTTTTTAAAATTAATTTATTTTATTATTATTTTTTTATGCATTTGAAACAAGGATTTTTACGCATGGTAATTTGTCTAATTATTTGAACCAACCTAATACAACATCTATTGATTTATCCTAGTCAATAGATTATATTTGAAAGTTATTTAACATGGTTCAAACATGAAGAAAAAAATTATATTTGAAAGTGATTTAACATGGTTCAAACATGAAAAAAAATTATATTTGAAAGTGATTTTGAACACAAATAACCAATGCATGTAAGTAATTTTTTTGGAGAATAATTGAGCACTAAATTTATCAATATAAATGCATGCTTGTACCTTTATCAATTAAGATCCATGCAAAGTCTTCAAAGTAAAAGTCTTGAATTATTTGATGCTAGCTTTCACACATGATGAGTTTTGAACACTTGAATTGATAAAATATATTTGAAGCTTTTTCCATACTTTTTGACATGATTATTTGACTTGTACTTTGTCTTCATCAAAACACATTGGACGGAGAGTCTTGACTTCACATTCTCCCCCTTTTCGATGATGACAAACAAATGAAAGTTGAAATGCTTGAATCTCTTAAATCAAATGAGAATCTTTTATATGAATGCTCCCCCTATCTTTGATAACTCCCCCTTGATTAAAGCTCTCCCTTGATACATATAGAATTTGCATCTTTCTTTTGAGCTGCAATAGTTAGAGACAAGCATACACAAAGACATATATATCTAAGATAAGCAGAATCTAGAGGTAAACATTCACCTGAGCGTTGCAGCCGACGCAGAGAGGTGATCGCACGGCCGGTTTGATTTGAGATAACGAAGAGCATAGCCTCTAAGGAGAGAACCAAACACGTTTGCTTTTGGAGGGCAGAGAGTGATGTATGTAAGTTGTAACCCTAATTTAATTGGATAATGGGCCAGCTGTTTTGTTATGTGTGGGCATAGGTTATCATAAAATTATTTTTATCTGTTCTTAAAATGATGTCCCTGGGCTGCCCGTGACCGGACCACGTCCGTCCCATTTGATTTGGTGCGAGGCGGGCGGGCATATTTGAATGTGCGGGTTCAAAATTCAAGCTCGTCCCGAAAAAATGACGGCTAAAACAGACTTTCCCCGCAGGCTGGACCCGTTTTGCCACCCCTATGTATATACTTTGATCAAATAAATGATCGTTTATTCCTAACTAGAGCAATGATCATTTGTATAGAGGTC
The DNA here is from genome assembly GCF_029867415.1 of Vicia villosa. Taxonomy (NCBI): domain Eukaryota; kingdom Viridiplantae; phylum Streptophyta; class Magnoliopsida; order Fabales; family Fabaceae; genus Vicia; species Vicia villosa. Next base: position 1,208,893 of record NW_026705088.1, on the reverse strand, counting down.
AACAAGGTTGATTATTTATATCTTAGGGCAACATTATCATTTGTATCTTTAAGGACATGATCATTTGCACTCAACTCAAAGCGATCACATATATGCCTAGATGAGCAAATGATCACTTATTCCCGGAATGTTCTCTAACCAGTCATATCATGACAAGTGTTAGTACATTGTACTAAAGGATAATTTTTTCTATATACTACAATTTCAATAGCTTTGTTCCCAACGAAAAAATGTTTGGCAGAGACACAGGATCATTAGCAAATCAAATATCTAAAACTTGTATAAAAGAATCAAATTCAAATTTTGTAGGTTCTCAATCTCCATTAATTTATAAAAAAACTCAAACAACATTATGAAATTATATGTGAGTTTTGCAAACAATAATAATATTAGCAAAAACAAACATATATAAACACAAGTGCTCTTTATTCACTATAATTTCGTTGGAAAGTTATAAATTTGTAATCGAGTTTTGTTGAGTTTTCCACTTTATACAAGTAATTATTAATAAACATCTTTGTAATCTCTCAAAGCCCAATTATGTGAGACAATGAAGTCTTATAGTGTGAGGAAAGGAAGTCCATAAAGCTTTAAGTCAAGAAAATCCTCTAGTGTAAGATAAGGAAATCTAAGACTTTATCATCTTAGTAGATATCTCTAATTAAGTTTGATTATAATGAAAATCTCTGAGTGTGAGGGGGCTATATTAGACTCTTGTCAACAGGAAAAACCATGATAAATTATGTGTGTTAATCTCTATCCTGACTCTATTTTATGTTGCTAACTTATTTGTACATGTATGTGTTATTAAAATTTTTTACACTAAAAAGAAAAAGAAAAATTACTCTCAAAGTTTCAATTTTTATAATATTGTAGATAACAAAATGCCTTAGCAAAATCATAATTTTTTTCATATAGAAAAACGGTAGAAATGGGAGGTTTATGGTCAAGCCTATGGCGAAAACTTAGTATTTAAGGAAGAATCTAGTGAAGTGTTTTTGTAAGAACCTTTGAGCTACTTGAGCCTTAAAAGACTTAAAACATAGGTTAGCAGTCATGTGACTTTTGAATGAGTCTCAATTCTAAAATATATCTCAATTTTTCTAAAATTTGTTTTGTCCTTATACTTACTATTTAAGCTATAGATTAAGGACAAACAATGTGATGATAGTCAGTCTTCATGTAATTTTATCAGCAGTTTTGTATGTTTTTAGTAGTAATTAGTGAAGAATTACATGGTTATAGAGTGAATTTTAGAAATATGTGAGATTAAGATTAAAGATGTCAAAAGAAGAGAAAAAGAAGAAATTTGGAAAGCGAGTAACTTGAGAAAGTCACTAGAAAAATTATTATGCGATTCTGACACATTTTTGAAATCGCACGATTCCTTTTTATCGTCGTGCGATTATACCACGTTTTGGATTTCTTTAAATAGAACATTTCAGAATTTTGGATGGGGAGAATCATAATTTAGAGACTTTAACGGTTGCAAGGGTTTTAGGAGCAAGGATTGAAGGTTTTTCTCCAAATTCATGTATCTTTATTCTAATATTTTGGCTATGAGTAAGTTGATTATGAGTTGTTAAATTTCCTTAGATTAGGACTTTTAAGATGAGTTTATTTTGAGCTATTTGAAACATGTGATTGTACGAGTACTATTCTATAAAAATGAAATTTTAGTATGATTCAGTTAAATTTGTGTTTAATGTCTTTTGTATGTTGACGAATGTAAGATTTGAACCTCGGTTTTGAATGATTACTGATCGTAAGTTTTAAAACCTGATTTAATTTAATTGTTCAAATTTAGTAATTACTTAGGAATTAGAAATTATAATTTTGTGATATAGGCATTAACGAGCGATAACACCTATTTTGATTTCAAATTCACCTAAGGAATTAGGGGATTGTTATTAAAAGAGATGGTTATACACCAAGGAATTGAGTATAACTATTTTGTTAATTTATCATAATACTATATTAACAATTTTAAGGAATAGACACAGTTACCAAATTAAATAGTGATAAATAAAGGATTCAAGAAATTCCTAACCTTTTTTATCTCTGATAACTTTCATCTTTTTATTTTCTTTTCTCTTGAAAATCAAATCTTTATGAAAACCCCTCAATTTAATAATTAATTTAAAAATTTCAGTACAATGATATTGTTGTGTTGCAATAAAGCAATCTTTGTGGAGACAAATTTATAAGTATTATTACTTCAGAACAATTTAGTACACTTGCTAAAAAGACCATCATATGGGAGAAGTTTGATAAGTCATGTTTTTATCGCATATAGCTATTTAATTATATCGTTTTATTTAGGATTTTGTATCATATGGGAGAAGTTTGATAAGTCATGTTTTTATCGCATATAGCTATTTAATTATATCGTTTTATTTAGGATTTTGTTTAATTAGTATCAGACGAATTAAGGAAGAAAAAAATTGACACATTGCAAAGGGAATTAGACCAACCAATTATGTTCATTATGATCGTAATTCCATCAGGGTTTTTAAATGCAAGAAAAATGGAATTTGCCGCTAAATAGAGAACATTACAGCCAGCTCGTAATGACCCTTGACTTCTCAGGAATTTGAAAAGCCAACATGGTGCACATTAGGGGAGATTACGGGAAGCCCATCATGGGTATTACAACCATACTCCTCCCAGTAACATGCAACAGCTTTACTCCCCTGACTGGTGAGTTTTGATTGTTTTATTATGAAATGAAATTTTTTTGGTTTTACCGCGAATTATCACTGATCATAATAGGTTTTAGGCTATAAATAAGGTTTATAAACATCAGTTTAAGCCTCTCAACTAATTATTTTACAATTCACTTATATTCCATATTTTTCATCTTTTCTTGTAATTGAAAGAACTAATATTGATGTATTTTATTTTCTCTGCAATTTGATTTTTTAATTTTTTTCTTCTTCTTTCTTTACTTTATTTATCCCGATATTTATGTTTATCATTATGTTTGCGTTTTCTTTTACTATGTGTGAATAATTTCTTAATAGTCTTGAAATTACTAAGCCTATGTAAATGACAGACCTCATGTAAAATTTGAAATTAAACTATGTTATGAGAAATTATATTATTGCTATAATTTTTTAAGATTTCATATATATCCCTATTAAAGGCAGGGCCGGCCCTGGAACAAGACAATCAGCCTCACGGCCTCAAAAAATCGGGGGCCTCATAATCCGGAAAATTAATAAAATAAAAAATAAAAAATATATAATAAATACCAAATTTGCTAAAACTATAATAATTTGTTGCAGTGGCCCAGCGGAAGAGGCTTGTGCGTGAATTGGCATAGTCCTGCGTTAGAGTCATGAAGCTGAACTTTTTGCAATACTGTAATAGAACTTTTTTACATTATTATATTTATGAACCATGGCAATCCATGTAGTAGAACTTTTTATAATACCATATTTTTATTATATATAAATAACTTTTTACAATACCATATCTTATGAGCTATGGCACATCCATATAGTAGAACTTTTTACAATGCCATATCATGCCACATGAATTTCTGGATAAAAATTTGTAATTCCGAATTTTTATTTTTGTATGAACAGCAATTTCTCATAAGCTTTTAAAAAAATTGCATTAATATAACTAAAAAAAAGCGTATGAACCTTTTCAATTTTTTAAAAATAAATTTTAATTATATATATATATATAATAAATTTATTTATTATTAAATTTATATAATAAAATATAATATATTATTATTTGTATATATTTTTATTATTTTTATTTTATAAAAATAAATTAAAATTTAAAATTTTCAATATTTGCTAAGAGCCTCTAAAAACTTGGGACCGGCCCTAATCAAAGGTGAGGCTTGATATCTAAGCTATAAAAAGAAGTTAGATTGTTAAACTAAGATATGAAAGTGTCTTTGGTTTAATAGGAAAAATTTCGTGTTCCTAGAAAAATAACTTTTTTTGATAGAATCTTAAATAAATGGATCAACCAACGAATATAGGTGATTCATTGGTTCAAATTACAATTATATATTTTATAAAGAGATATAATTCATATCTATCTATTGAAATTTTTCGAACACTAAAGTTCTCATAAGAGGGAAAAACATATAAGTTTACATATATAGTTATTCATGGATAAACAATCATAATTCTAAGATTACCTGTTATTATAATTCTAATCAATAAAAATATCTTAAATTAACCAAAACATCGTTTTGACTAATCACCAAACACTTTAAAATAAGTAATCAAATATATTCCATGAGAAAACGATGATATTTTAATTACTTACTACTCGATTATATATGCACACTTGCAAATATGCATCAAAACACTTCAAATAGACAAAGATTTTCGCTCACAAAGTACATAGTGTTAGAAAAATGGTATGATAATCCTGGATATCTTCAAGAATCGTGTTCGTTCACATTCCGAACAAAGTATTTCGACCCTATTCTTGTCTGGGTTCACGAAATATTTGCGGGGATAATTCTTGAAGAACAATCTGTTTCTGACAATGGAGAACAGATCAGAATGTAGAGAGGAAGTATGTAATTTCGTTTTTCAAATCGAGACCAAAAGACTCCTTATATAGGAGACCAATAATAGAAGCGAACAGACACACCTCTTCGGAAACAGTTATGTCTGTTGGAACGGGTGCAACTATTCAAACGAATCGTTATGTCCGTTGGGAACGGGTGCAACTATTCAAACGAATCGTTATGTCCGTTGGGAACGGGTGCAACTATTCAAACGAAACATTATGCCCGTTTCTATTATTCATATTCAATTACGCGCTTGGTTCGACGAGCGTGCACTCCGCACTACCCTAACTCGTTTCAAACTTAACGCATAATTGCATTGGCCTATAGTAAATCACATTACTACCAAAATGCATTGATGATACTAAAATCACCAACAAACTCCCCCCATTTTAGTATAATCCTTGATTTACTTTACAGGTATAACGATCAAACAAATGCATAGAAGAAAATGTCTTACGATTGAATTTTCATCTTAGTACAAATACACATTCCAAATATTCGAAAATCGGGGTGTCATAATGATTGAACCCGTCAATCCATTTGAATATTTAAAGATATAGTACACATATGTTTCTTACAATACTCTACTATTCATACTTGACACTTTACAAGCCATGTGTCCTTATCCATTAATAAGCATATAGGAAGCCAAGTCCAAGCTTCTTGAAGCGGCAAAACTTCATGCTCACATAGGTGATCCTTTTAATCTTGCACCTGCATTTGCAATTTTTCAAAAGAACCATTAAGAAGATATGCTTCAACCTAGCCATCACTTGCAGGTCTGAGCACATACCTTGGGAAGATAAACACAATTGCTCCAATCTTTAACTATGATCTTTCCACATTGAATTCTGCTTCTAACGTTGTATTAGAAGGGAATTGGGTATACCATAACTAATAGATTTAAATGGACTTTAATCCCATCCCAATTACCGACTTCTTCACTAAGTCTCTTGCTAACCCCTTCGTCAAGTGGTCAGTTAAGTTTTGTTGCGACCGAACAAACTCAATAGATATCACCCCATTCATGATTAATTCCCTAATCATACTATGTCTAATACCCAAATGTCTAGACTTTCCATTGTATATTTGACTATACGCTTTAGCCAGTGTGGCACTGCTATCACAACGGATAGAAATTGGTGATATCGGTTTAGGCCATATCGGAATCTCATATACCAAGTTCCTTAGCCATTCTGCTTCTTTACCAGCAGCACCTAATGCTACAAACTCAGATTCCATTGTGGAACTAGTTATACATGTTTGCTTCTTGGAAGCCCATGAGATGGCACCTCCCCCAAGCAAGAACACCCATCCACTTGTAGAGGATGAATCTTCAACATTATTTATCCAACTAGCATTCGAATAACCCTCTAACACCGAAGGAAATCCCATATATGAAAATCCATAATTCATAGTACCCTTCAAGTACTTGAATACCCTAGTTATCGCATGCCAATGATGTCTTCTAGGATTACTAGTAAATCTACTCAACTTTCCAACCGCATACGCAATATCCGGTCTAGTGCTAATCATAGCATACATCAAAGAGCCTATAGCTCTTGAGTATTCGAGTTGATCCACAGGTTTACTTGTATTTGGCATAAGCTTTTCTCCTGGATCCATGGGAGTACTTACTGGAGAACAATTTTCATAATTGAACTTCATGAGTATTTTCTCAACGTAATGAGATTGCGTAATTACAATTCCCTTATTCTCCCATTTAATCTTAATACCAAGAATAACGTCCGCTTCTCCCATATCTTTCATGGAGAACTTTGATGACAAGAAATTCTTTGTTTTATCAACTTGATTTTGGTCGGTGCCAAAGTTCAACATGTCATCAACATATAGACAAATGAAAACTCCTTTACCGGATGTATCAAATTTGCTATATACACATTTGTCAGCTTGGTTTAGAATGAGACCATTAGACAAAACAACCTCATCAAACTTTTGATGCCACTGCTTCGGAGTTTGTTTCAACCCACACAACGACTTAACTAGCTTACACACTTTATGCTCATTACCAGGCATTACAAAACCTTCAGGTTGCTTCATATACACTTCTTCTTTCAAATCACCATTCAGAAATGCTGTTTTGACATCCATTTGATGAATCACTAGATTATGAATAGCCGCCAAGGCAATCTACAATCTAATAGTAGTGATACGGGCAACTAGAGCATAGGTATCGAAATAATCAATCCCTTCTTTTTGTCTGAAGCCTTTGGTTACTAATGAATTCTTGTAGATGTTTAGTGTATCATCACTATGATACTTCCTTTTAAATATATATCCAAAATATATTTAATGCATAGCAATCGTTGACGAACTTTTGATTTGTGTTTTCAACAATCCTTGGAGAACTTTCCTCACAAGGTTTTTAACTTGTGAGAATCTCGAATTCTTTATCATCCACAATAAGGTTCTCAAAATTCTATATAAGGGGATTTAATAAGACTCCAAATTCATAGAAGTCATGAACCATCTTTAAATAATCTTCATGTGTCTTATAATAAAAAGTCTCATTGAACATAAACATGTTAGTCACATAGAATACAAATCAAAACTCAATTGCATAATTTAAAATCATGAATTTTAATAAATTTGACTACTTTAATAATCAACCAGTTCAATTTATACTTTAAAATTTCAAAATTTCAATTTTAATTTATCCTTCCATCGATTTATTTATCACGACATAATTATTTTCTTTGTGCAAATTAATTTCAAAATAAACAAAAGGACAAAACTTTACAATCAAACCACTGAATATTATGAGATTGAAAATTGGTTGCATCACAATTCCTTGTGTAAAGATATTACAAGTCTTTGAATAATTATTCACATGATAAGTTTGAAAAAGAAAATTGTTTATGTATTATCAGAGGACAAAACATATATTTTTTTTTTTAAAATCTGATCATACAGTACCATTTTGTATTAACAATTCTACTGTTCAAATCAAACAATTCGATTCGATTCGATTCCGGATATTCAAAAACATTTTCGGAAAAACTTATTCCAAAACAAAACTTACTTTCAATTATACACTTTAATCACTAATTATCAAACAAAGAGGTGTATATTTTATTTATTCATTATCTTTGATGAGTTTATATATATAAGCATTGGCCCCACATGTTAATTTTATGAATAAAATTTGAAACACAGTATTTCCATGACATTTAGATAAGCATTTAGAACAGCGTACTATATTAACATGAACTTCATGATTATAAATATAGAATGAAAAAATATATATAGTTACAGAACTATAATGCGATAATGTTCCTGTGCACTACTGTTTTCTTTATCATTAATTTATATAAATTAATTGTTATTGAAAAATCATAATATCGATAACAAACGATTAAAAAACTATAATATTTAATATCTTGATATCATGATTTTCACACTCTTTTACTTTCTATGAAAAATAATAAAACATACCCGGATTTATAATAGCAAAAATGTTTTTGTGTTTAGAATGTATCAGTGACACAATTGTTCATCATTTGATGCTTGAAACAGAAGCCTCGATTTGCCATTGTTGTCGATCTTTGTTCTTGATTCTTGTCCAATTTTCCGAAACTTTTAGTCATCTCCTTGACGGTGCTTCCTCCTCCAGCCATGATTATCAGAAAGAATACTTTGTTCGTTTGTTAGATATATGGTATGATAATCCTGGATATCTTCAAGAATCGTGTTTGTTCACTTTCCGAACAAAGTATTTCGACCCTATTCTTGTCTGGGTTCACGAAATCTTTGCGGGGATAATTCTTGAAGAACAATCTGTTTCTGACAATGGAGAACAGATCAGAATGTAGAGAGGAAGCAGGGGCGGATCTAGACATTATTTATTGGTGAGGCTAAACAAGAAAGAAACTACAAACTAACTCATATTAAAAATAAAAATAAAATAATATTATTTAATGCAATACATTACAATGAAAATTGTTTACCATCCATTTCTTAAAAATGAGCTAAAATAACATCATTGTTAATTGTTCCAAGAACATCTATTTCTATAAAAGTTACAAGACTCATTTAACCACTGATCACTCGTTTTGTTACATAACTGACTCTTCACAAACTTCATAGCTGAAAAAATGAGGAGAAATTAAAATACTCACTTTACCTTAGATTTTCACCATAAATAGATGTATCCAAGCCAAATAGAAAAAGTTGAAGAAAAAAATGAGAGATTAACAATGAGATGGAGAATGAAATAGTGAAGTTTGAGAGGGGGAGTGAAATGGGTTAGTGTCTTTTAGTGGTTATTATTAGGGGTGTGCGTGGTTGGTTATTTTTAGAAACCAAACTATAACCATTTTCAAACCATTTAAATGGTTTGGATTTAAAACCATAACCACATTTCAATCAAAACTGATTATAAAACCGATTGTAAATTTGGTTATGATTATATAACTTATTTTTAAAAAAAAAAATATTTTTTATTTTAAAAATTAAAAAATTTATAATTAAATCAAAATATTTAGATTAATTTTAAATTTTTGGATAATAATTGGATTATAACTAAATTAAAAAATAATTTAACCGGTTAATAACTATTTTATAACTTTTTATATATATATATATATATATATATATATATATATATATATATATATATATATATATATATATATATATATATATATATATATATATATATATATATATATATCACATGTATAACAGGTAGTAAGTTAAGTGTGAGAGAGAAATAGTAGTTTTAATTTTTTTTGGTTTACATACTACAAGTAATAGCTATCTATACATATGATATAAAAAAATTTAAAAAAATTCTGATGGGGCTTTAGCCACACCTAGCCCACACATGTATCCGCCCCTGAGAGGAAGTATGTAATTTCGTTTTTCAAATCGAGACCAAAAGACTCCTTATATAGGAGACCAATAATAGAAGCGAACAGACACACCTCTTCGGAAACAGTTATGTCTGTTGGAACGGGTGCAACTATTCAAACGAATCGTTATGTTCGTTGGGAACGGGTGCAACTATTCAAACGAATCGTTATGTCCGTTGGGAACGGGTGCAACTATTCAAACGAAACGTTATGCCCGTTTCTATTATTCATATTCAATTACGCGTTTGGTTCGACGAGCGTGCACTCCGCACTACCCTAACTCGTTTCAAATTTAACGCATAATTGCATTGGCCTATAGTAAATCACATTACTACCAAAATGCATTGATGATACTAAAATCACCAACACATAGTAATAACTCTAAGACACATACCATGAATGTGCCCAATTACAACCTCTTTATTAGTTTCATCCCATCACTACATCTACATTGAGCTAACCATACCCTCCTCTAATGAATCTGTAGAACCCACAATGATAAGACCAAGTTCTGCTGATTTTGAATTAACAAAGTTACACTGTTTTCTAATCTCTCCTTGTTTCCCAGTCAACACACCAATATTACCCATCTTAATCATTGCAGCCTTAAAGCTCTCAAAGAAAGCATTTTGATCAGCACTAAACTTGTTCACAATGCTAATAGTATCTGCACCACTTGTTGAGAACAACTCTTGATCACTCTGAAGCAAACCCTTTTTCACTTGAAGATTAGAGTAATAGTTTTTATCAAATTTATCCGCAGTCGTTGGATCAAAATTAGCAAGATTATTGCTAGATCCACCGTTGGGACATAGCGTGCGCAATTGCGTTAAGTATGTTGTGTTAAGAGTTGGATCGGGGTTTCCAGTATTGCTGAAGTTGTACAATCTACTAACAAATAAAGAGCAATGAGCTCTTCCAAATGTATGAGCACCGGAAAGAGCAACGAGGTCGGTAGTATTAAGGCCTTGTTTGGCAAAAGCAGCTTTGAGTTGGTCTAATGTGTTGAAAGGAGCTGGAAGATTTTGATTAGCAAGTGATTGGTTTGCTGTTAAACTATCTCTTCTTCCTAATGGAACTTTCCAATCTGGACCTTGTGACTGTATTATAATTATTTCATCACATAATAAAAAAAAACAATAAATTAATAAGAAATTCAATGATGAATGAAAATAAAAATACTATATAATATTATGCATATTATATATACCAGTGTAGATGATAATTCAGCAGCAAGGGCAAGAATATCAGCACAAGAAACAGTGTTAGGACAAGCAGTTTCTACAGCGGTTTTGATTTTGTTGACAACATCTAAGCCTCGTAAAGAGTTGATATTTGGAAAAGCGTCTTGTTCGGTCACAATGGTATCAGTTGTGTTCAACAAAACTGATGCATCACAACCCTGTGTCATGGAAAAAATTGTTAGAACAAAAGCTTAATATAAATTATGGTGAATGAGTGAATATATACATACTTGAACAAAACAGTCATGGAAGTGAAGTCTGACGAGACTAGCAAGCATTCTGGGATCTGTCTTGGAAACATTTCTTATGACTTCACGGACAATGGAACTAACGTTTGGACAAGTGTTCTTGTAAAAGGAGGGATCAAGTTGTGCATTTGAGGAGAAAGGTAAGACTCCAAATACAAGCACAACACAGAACAAAGTTGTTGAAAGAGAGTTCATTGTTGTTGTGAGATGAAACTGTGGGTAGAATTAAGATTTATTTATAGATGAATAGTGAAGGCTTGTGATTGCAATGAACGGTCAAGAAGCCTTGTTTAAGGTGAAAATATTGACTGAATAAAACAAAGGTCTATATAGGAGTACTAGAAAGAAAGATGCTATCGTGCTACTTTCATGAGGGGAAAGGACCCCATAAAAGACAACTTTAATCGATGTTGGGCATTGCCGCATTGTTATTCAATGAAATTCATTGTATTTTAACCGAAACAAATGATTCTGCTCAACTGAGGCACGTGGGTGGCACGGGTTTGTTCAAATTTTTTGAGTTTTTCTTCTTTTTAGACAACAAATGATATTTTAATTACTTTAAAAGCTTATCTTATTGGTCAAATAGGTCCTTTTAGTCAGACTTTTTAACATTTTAATTTTTTTTAATGATTAAATTTCATTAATAAAATATAAGAGGTATTCCTCGTTACATCATATGTCACCTTTTATATTATTGGTTATGCTATTATATGTATGTTCCAAGTGGACACCAAAACTTACACTAAGTATTATTTATTGTATTTATATGGTAAACAGTATTTATTTTTAAATAAAAAATATTTATAAATAATAACGTGAACAATATATGTGAATATATATAAACAGTGACTTTTAATGGTAAAATAAAATTAATTAATAAAATATAAAAATTTGGTTAATAAAATGATGAAGTTGGTTAATAAACGTCTAAATATTAAAAATTATTTAATAGTAAAATAACATTGATTAATAAAAAATAAAAAATTGGTTAATGAAGTGACGAATATTGTTAATAACTGTACAGATATTGAAAATAATTTTTAGTAGTACAAAAATTGGTTAATGAAAAGTAAAATGTTGGTTAATGAAGTTAGTTAATAAGCGCACAGATATTAAAAATGATTTTTAGTAGTAAAATAAAGCTGGTTAATGAAATTTAAAATGTTGGTTAATCACATAATTTTGTATCCGTACCATTTCAATCTAAAAAAAAAGGTAAAAAAAAAAATTATAAATTTATATAGTTTCTTTAAAAAAATCATTTATTATAATAATATTTTACTGTTCACCATATTATAATATTTTTAGCCAACTAAGCCCTCGTAGGAAGTCTGTCCATTAGAAGCCTCCACTTAAATATCTGAATTTTAGACAGGACATTTGCTCTTCAAATTCCTCTTAACGTAGCTTTCTGACCTCCCTCTAGTGAGCTATTTGAATTAGCCCCTCCAATCAATCTGTAACATGACTTGACATAGAAGGTTTTAGAGGATTCAAAAATATACACGAATGCATCCTATTCACATTACTACACATAATATATTTCATGACGAAGCTTTCACTTCAGCTAGAAAAAAACCAATATATTATACAAAGGCGCGCCATGTTTTATTTTCTTATAAAAACAAAAACTACATATTCTCTCAATTTTTAATATATCCGAAGGGAAAAACAACTCAGGACACGCTTCGAATCCCGTCTATTGCACTTTATGTTTTTATTTGTTTATAAACGAAAACTAAATGATTTATCCTTTCGGTTTCCTTAATGACCGAGGGATAAAATAATAAAATTTTACTATTAAAAACAATCGTACTTATATTGGTTGCCGCCTCAAACTAGTACACATCATTCTTTGGGGTGGATTGCAAGACACAAATAAATCTTCAATGTTTTTCTATCCTTGAGCAAAACTTTTTTTTCCTTTTCAATTTATCTCACATAATGGTGTTGATGTTGTATTTTTGGAACAACTCTATTAAAGAATATTGAAAAAGTTCCATAAAGTTTTCTCGTTGTTCATCCGTGTTCCTTTAGACTATCGTTGTTCTGTCTGTACTTCTTGCTCTAATATAATGAAATTAATCTTTGTTTTTTTCTATAATTTTTCAAATTCTGCATAATCAAATTTAAATCAATTAGTAATGTCTTAAACTTTTTTACTATGACAGAAAGGAGAAGAAAGCTTATTGATGATATATATATATATATATATATATATATATATATATATATATATATATATATATATATATATATATATAACAAAATATGGAATTGCGACGATGATGATCAATCTAGATTTTTTTTTAATATTTGGTGTAAGCAATGTAATGTTTAAAAAAATTAAAAATATTATTCACGCATAATCACCCATTCTCTTTTGATTTGCAAATATTTGACCAACTGAATCAGTTAATTCTCTTTCTTTGTTCTAAGCCACCCCCACTAGAAGTTCCTTTGAACTTTGGTGATCTCTTGACATATCTTCATTGGCGCTTTATAGAAAGATAGGAAGTAAATTGAGATGTTATCAAGGACTGAGTTCAACATCATAACTCTACCTTTTATAGATAAGTTCATTCCCTTCCATAATGAAAACCTCCTTCTCAACCTTTCAATGACGGTACACCATATACTGAAGGGTTAGAAAAATACAAGAAAAGGGGGGTTTGAATTGGGTCTTCAAAACTTTTATCTTTAGAAACATTATTCGTGCAAGATAAATGATAATGAATGCAATAAAGAGAAAGGTGGCTCATTCAGTTATCCAGGTTCCCCTTAGAAAAGGTTAGTCTTGTCCACTCGCCAAGGTGATTTTTCAATAGAAAAGGACTTAATCCACTAATCATAGAAATTATTACAATTGTACGGGCCAATTGCCGGTGACTAACAACCAAAGAGTTGATCAATATGTTAGTTATCTCTTAAGAATTCAGACCCAACTGGTCCCCTAATATATATAACGATCAACGACTCCTTTAAGAATTTTGACCCAATTGGTCCCCTAAAGAAGATTTCCCACGATGACAAACCGTCAAAGTCTTCTTGAGTATACAGACTAAGAATAGTCACTCAAGGAACAATAAATAGAAATTGATTAAAAAGTTGTGTTTACATGATTGCTTTTATTAAGCTGATTACACAAATGTTTAAGTACAAATATAACACAAAAATGTTAAGCAAGATATGACCAACAACTCCTTGCTTTTACATGATTCTAACAAAGATGTATTTGATGAGTGTTTGGGTAGCATCTTGTAGTAATCTTATGTATTTGAAGCAACAACTTATCTGACGAACATATCTTGACATCTAATTTTTGATGCAAGAGCTTGTATCTTATGTAGAATTTGTTTTTGAGATACTTGAGACATCTTAAGCAGTAACTTATAGAGAAGTACACGAGAGTTCCTCTTTCTGATTAATATTTAGTATTCTTTAGAACTATGATGTTTCTTCAGAAGTAGAAGAGATAGTCTTTCTAACGACAACATATCTGATGATTCTTTAGACAATAGTCCTGAATCACAAAGAGCTTCTGATATGCACACTCGAGAAAACGTTAGAAAAAAAATTATTTATATATAAAATATATGTATTGTTATCATCAAAACTTAGAGATTACAAGCAAAACCAAATCTTGTTTTAACATTATCCCCCTTTTTGATGATGACAAAATTATGTACTTTTAATACCGCTTGGGAATGAAAGTAGCTTGAGTGATGTGATCCTGATGTATCCTGAACGGGGACAAGAGAGAAGAATAGTCTTTTGAGCGTCATCTTCTAATGGGGATAGCGAGTTTGAATAAACCCTGTTGGAGAAGAAGATTATGTCGGAGAACCGACAGTATTGGAGATGTAAACTGTGTTGGGGAACCAAGTATTTGTTGGGAAGAGAATATTTGAAGATAACTTCTCGAGGATTACTCTGTGAAGATATTTTGTGAAAACAACTCTGTGGGGAAGATTCCCGGAGATTTCAATTTTTCATTTCCCCATGTCTTCAGGTACCATACGTGGTCCTTCGTTTGTGAAAGTATACCTGTCCCTAGGGTCGGTAGCCTGATATACCTGACGCTTGAGATGATTGGAACTAGAACTTCGAATGAGAGACTGATACTGACACCATCTGATACTAGTAGCTGAACATCTCTTGCTGAGATTGGTAACCAATGCAACATGCCCCTAGTGATGGACCAGATTTCTGGCTGTTCAACGGCTTCTCACTTTCTTTCTTGTAGGTTGGAAGAAAGCAATTTCTATTTCTTGGGCATTCTAATCGAGTTCAATCCGAGGAAGGAAGCTTTTTGGAATCCACTTTTACAAAAAATGAGAAATCGCTTGGAAGGATGGACGAATCGTTTCTTGAATTTGGGAGGTAGAATCATTCTTCTTAAATCCGTTCTTAGTTCGTTGTGCATTTTCACAATGTATTTTTACAAGATGCCGAAGAAAGTGGTAAAAAAATTTACTAGTGTGCAAAGCAAATTTTTATGGGGCAGGGTGGAAGATAAAAGGTGCATTCATTGGATAAGGTGGAGTGATGTTACTTTACCTGTGACTAAAGGAGGGTTAGGAATCAAGAATTTGGCAATGTTTAATTTGGCTCTTCTCAATAAATGGAGGTGGTGGATTCTTCAAGGTCAAAATTCTTTGTGGTATAATATGTTAAAATCGCGATATGGTGACTTATCATCAAAGGCTTTCGGCATGGATAATAAGGTAAAAGTTCCTTCCTTTTGTTCCGTTTGGTGGAAGGACATTCTTAAGTTTAATTCTTCTTCTACAATTCTCCTTCTTTAAGTGATCCTATTGTTGGAAGTAGTAGATTCATTATTTGTAATGGTCATAATACTCCCTTTTGGTATTCTATTTGGTTGGAAGACAAACCTTTATTCATGGATTTTCCAGAATTATTTCATGTTTCCCGTTTAAAGAATGTGTCGGTGGCGGCCATGGGGGGATGGGTGGAAGATGTGTGAAGGTGGGGAGATTTCGGGTTACCCGGTTTTGTGGAGGAGGACCCGGTGTTATCGGTTCAATTATTGTCTTTAAAGGAGCGGCTGGAGGACTTTAGCGGGTGGGCGTTAGGAAAGGATATCGTGGTTTGGTCCAGAAATTCGGAGAGGGAATTATCGGTAGCCTCATGTTACGAATTTTATGAGAAGTCTAGCACTCCGTATGGTCCTCCCATTAATCATGCGGAAGCTTTCGGCTTTTTGTGGGATATGGATGTGCCTTTCAAGATAAAGGCTTTTGGATGGAGACTCTTTCATAATAGGCTTCCTTTGAAGGACCTTTGGTGACTCGAGGTATGTCTTTTCCTTTGGAAGAATTGAAGTGTATTTTGCGTGGTCATTGTGTAGAATCAAGGGACCACTTCTTTTTTGGTTGTTTGGTGGTGAGAAATATTTGGAGTGAAATAGCTTTTTGGGTGGGTAAAGGGGTTTTTTTTGAAGAAGGGTGTTTATCAAATTTTATGGATTGACACTTTTTCTTCCATAGTCAAAAAATATTGGATAAAAAATTGGATATAGTTTGGATAACTTCAACTTGGTGTCTTTGGTTGGTTAGAAATGGTGTGTGCTTTCGCAAGGAGGCGTGGAATGTGAATAACATCGTTTGGAATATAAAGACTTTGGATTCGTTGTATTATCTCTCGTAACATAATTGGTTGGTAATTTTTCTTTTGGTTGGTAAATCTCATTCTCTTTTGTAAATGGGTTGGAGAACCCTTAGTTCTCGATATCTTGCTTTCTAAAAAAACAAGTATATCCAAAATTTTTCTTTTCAAACGGTCACTTTCAGCCATCAGCACATCACTCACATTAGATATTTCCAAATCTATCTTCTTGGTTTTAAATAAGATTCGGCTTATTGTGCAAATTGAGCTGGAAGCTAGTGCTTCATTAAAGCCAGCAGTTATGATTTCCATCCTCTAAGACCCCAACTTGTGTTTTCATTTTTCAAACATATTTTTGTCAAATGTAGTCTTTTAAAGAGAATCACACAATTTAAATGTTGATTCATTATTACTAGTTCAACGTGTTTTGTTATGGTAGAATCATTATTTCCGCCTTTAAACCTTAGGTAAGATATTTTATAATACAAAAGTAGATTCTTGAATATCTAAACTTTAAATATCCGGGACAACTTCTCTACCCATCACAATAAGTTGGGTAGAGTACCTCCAACCAATCACATGATTCCATCTCATTTAATACATTTAATTATTTATTAAAATACTACAAAATGTTTGTTATTTTCAAAGTATTTTACAAATGAGGTAACCTTACCCAACTTTTTGAGTTGAGTAGATAAGAATTCACCTTAAATATCTTCAGGAATAATAATGTTTAGTAAAGCCTGTAAAGTTTGCTGCAATAATGATTTTTGAAGTATAATAATGTGGATGCATCTTTTATGCCGGATCGTCACAATTTAGTTGGTATCTGGATTTGTCTTGGGAATAAATTTATCGTGTTTGTAGGGAGGGGAGCTCGTTTTATATGTTTGCGCAGGGAACCACTTGCTCTATTGCATTGCATGATATTTGTTGGGTGAATGTTTCGATAAATTTAGTGGTGGATTAGAAAAATTGAAGTGGATTCCTTACCCACCTCCATTATTGATAACACATGATTTGGTTCTTTAATTCGTACCAACTAAACTCAAGGGGTATTGGAGTACCATATTTTTTTATTCATATATTATTTTATAAAAAAGTTGATTTATAAATTATCAAATATTAATTCTTTAATTTAGAGTTACACTAAAAATAAATAAATATAATAAATAATTGTTTTATTAAATTTTAATTTAAATTCTTCCAAACAATTCTAATTTAATTAATAGGCTTAATTGCACTTTTGGTTCCCCTATTATCCATTTTTTTCATTTTTGATTCCCCAATTTTAAAATCCGGAATTTCGGTCCCTCAATTTTGATTGTTTGAGGATTTAAGTCCTATACAAATTTGAGGCTAATTTTTTATGACATGGCATATAGTCTGCTGACATGTCAGATGCCAACTCATTTAAAAATTAAATTAAATTCTTTTTGTAATTTGTTATTTAACTTAATAATTTTCTTAAACGTAATTTCATAATTATTAATCAAATATCATTGTATAAAATCTTGAATGATATTGAACCCTAAAAATTGGCAAACACTGCGCCTCCTTCATCCTCTCAGAAAACCGAGCGCTTTCTTCATCAGATCAACAAACGCTTTTTTTTTGTCTCCAATATCAGATCCATTGGTTATTTATCTTCTTCTTTTATCTTCTTCTCCAACCCATGTCTGAAAGAAGTTTTTCGTTTGCCTCAACAAACCAGTCTGGTTTAAGAAGAAGAGGGAGTAAATGTTGGTGTGGAATTGAGTCACCATTGATGACATCATGGACTTGTGAGAATCCCGAAAGAAGATTTCATGGTTGTGATAATTTTAAGGTGATGGGAAAAAAAGGATGCAACTATTTTGAATGGGTTGATGATGACATGAGCAACCGTGCAAACACTAGTGCAGAAAGTACTTTTTACATCGGGCGAAAAGTACTTTTTACATCGGTCCTGGGCCCGATGTAAAGTCAGGCGATGTAATAAGTCTGAGACATTTTACATCGGGCTAAGGCCTGATGTGAAAAATTAACATAACACATCGGTTGAATTCAGATGTCTGATGTGAAAAATAATGCAATTTTTTTATAAAAAAAAATACGCCATATTTTACATCGGCTGTCCACTTTGCCCGATGTAATAGATAGTTTTTACATCGGTTTTCAACTATGTCTGATGTAATAGACTGGTTTTTACATCGGTTTTCATAATGCCCGATGTAATATGTTTTTCTGCTTTTAAGCATATAATAGCTGGTTTTTCTATTTTTCCTATTTTAACTTGTATTTTTTTTTGTACCTAATTTTCCATATAAGATTCAAATACCACACAGACCAAAGTTAGATCACTATTTTACACATTTCCCCACAGCACACATACCATATTTAATTGCACAAAATAGCTAAGATATATATATATATATATATATATATATATATATATATATATATATATATATATATATATATATATATATATATATATATTCGTCAAGTATTAATCTATGATACACAAGTTTACAATATGATAAGAAAGGTTTATACATGGTTTACTACTACAAAATAACAACACAACAAATATTCAACCATTTAGGTCCTTTCGCGCACTTGAAAAACCAACATGCATCCACAATTATTAGAGTTATGTTGTTTCCTTGTCTACAAATGAAAGAAATAATTAGTGAATAATTATCATAAAATTAAATATAGAATTATAATTTATATCACACTTACATTGGGCCTAAGCCATGTAGCCTTTTTTCTATTTCCATTTGCAATTGATGAACCTCAAAAGCACTAATTCAAAAAAAAAAAAATTCAAAACTACATAAAATATGAAATTACTTTTGTAACAATATATATATATATATATATATATATATATATATATATATATATATATATATATATATATATATATATATATATATATATATATATTGTTGTCCTCTTTTGTTCACTTCATTGGGATATTGATAAAACCACGAATAAAATTATTTCAATATATATATATATATATATATATATATATATATATATATATATATATATATATATATATATTGAAATAATTTTATTCGTGGTTTTATCAATATCCCAATAAAGTGAACAAAAGACGACAACAATATTGTCTCTTTAACACAAAACTATTAATTACCAATGTTGTTTGTACATGTGTATGGAAATACAAAAGTCATATAAAATATCTATGTTATCAAAATTAAAAAATAGAAAACAAAATTGTTTAAAAATGAACTTACGTGCACCAAACTTGCAGAGTAGAAACGTCAAACCAATGAAAACCTACCAACAACTCTCTCATACACTTAGCTGACATATAAAAATGAACGGCAGATTTTTCAATGACTTAATTCCATTTCCAATTGTTGCTCAGCCATTTTCACAATTATGAGTAACAATCTCTGAACATCGTCAAAATGTTATTAAAAAAACTCAAATATAACTCCTACTAACCTTAAATGCGGGATATCTCTTATTTAAACGGGACGGTTGCTGCGCACGAAATCAGTGGAGGCGGATACTCTGCCTGCAATCATCTCTACTCTTTACAATAACCTACGTAAAAAGTAGAAAATTGCACCAACATGCACAAAAGAGTGGTCATATATTAAAGCACGTATTATGAAACAGAAAAAACAAATAGCTAATATAGAATAAAAGCCAACCATTCTTTAGTTTCATATTAACAATTATAAAAAAGACATGATAGTTGTAGCTTTTGAAACAAGAATTGCTTGCTAAATACTGCTTAAATCCAACATGTGAATTCTTCATTGACACGTGCAGTTTAGATATAATTACACAAAATCTCACTATAGAGTCAAAGTACTAATTCATTAGAGTCTTTAACAATTGGAAATAGCTCATTCCTTAGAGTCTTTAACCCTAAAACTTATGGTACAATTTACATATAGTCAACTTTGACTTTGAATCAAATTTATATTGTAACAAATGGCAAAATAAAGTTATTTATATTGTAACAAATGGCAAAATAAAGTTATTAGATACTATAATCTCATTATGCTTGGATACATTTCTTTTTTTTCTGTTGTGCAAAAAACAGGGAAGCAACTACCTACATATAAAGTCAATTCTTGTGGTCAAATATAGGCTTACCGATCGCAAGTCCCAACTAGGTAACTTCCCGTATATGGAAGCTTTGCGTACCCTATCTTTCTTTGCCTCCCAAAGTTCACCAGACAAGGCATCACTGGCTTTGGGGGTAATTCCATTGGCCTGTTAGGAGGAAATCATGTCATACAACAACTCTACAAGTTTAAGGCTAAGTAATCTAAACTGTAATAATTACGTCTTACCCTCGGTTGTGTATCTGATGATTCTTGGCCACCACCTTTCAAAGGGAGTCCAAGAGGCGCTCCCCTTTCAAACGGTGGAGATGGATCTGTGCGAAATCAGTGGAGGCGGACGACATCGGCGGAAGGCGGTTGGCTGGTTGTGTGAACGGTGAGAAGCAGGCGGTGGAGGGCGGCTGGCTGGTTGTGTGAATGGTGAGAAGCAGACGGCGGAGGGCGGCTGGCTGGTCGCGAGAACAGTGAGAAAGGATGGCGGCGCAGTCGTGGGTTGAACGAAAAAGAGATGCTATCGCGTGAGAGAGATAGGCTACACGT
Organism: Vicia villosa; assembly: GCF_029867415.1. NCBI lineage: Eukaryota > Viridiplantae > Streptophyta > Magnoliopsida > Fabales > Fabaceae > Vicia > Vicia villosa. Next base: position 1,187,704 of record NW_026705088.1, on the reverse strand, counting down.
GAAGGAGAAAAAAGAAATATGTTTGGGTTGGAAAGAGGGCTAGGGTTTTAGTGAAGAAAGACACTTTTTCTATCGGTGCTTCTATGGGCCAATATAAAAGCCCATTTAGTTCACCTTTTCCCATCGGTGCCTACGTGGGCTGATGTAAACGCCCATTTAGTTCAACTTTTTCCATCGGTTCCTTATTGCACTGATGTAAAAGTCTTTATAAACCATTTTCGTTTTAATTACAAGTTTGCCACCGCGTTTTTTTCCCATCATTTGGGTTTAATGCCTGATGTAAAATCACCAAATTAATTTTTTTTTCATATCAATTGGTTATAAAATCTGATGTAAAATCCTTTGACCAATATTTTTCACATCAGTTATCTGGATACCTGATGTAAAATCTTAAAACCAAATGTCTTATTTTTAGTAGTGAAAAGATGTGATTAGATATTTGAAGAACACAAATGATGAGGTTATGGATTTAATGAGGGACACACAGAAAAAGGAAGACTTGTTGAAGATGAAGATAAGGTTTATGGGTTATTATCTGGGTTTGTCGATCGTGTTTGTAATGTTACTTGTGTGTGCCATAGTTGCAACACATGTATTCAAATGAAATTTTTTCTATGTATTGATGAGTAATGGTTATGAGTAATTTCTCTGTATTAGGTAAATATGACTGTGTAATTTCTCAGTATTAAAGAAAATGGTTTGTGTATTTTCTCAGTATTAATGAAAATGGTATATGTGTATTTTCACTGTGTTTGCTTTATTTGTCAGTTTAAACATTGTTACTTGTGGTATCAAATGATATTAGCACAAAGTGATCTTTTGCACCTAAATTATGGAAACTCATATGGGATAGCAAATCCACATCCAAGTCCCAATCTATTTTAGTAACAAGAGCGTCAACGTATAACTTGACCGGATTATCTATAAAATGGCCCCGATGATGTAACCTAAGTCTGACAAATTGGGTTTCAGGTGGCCTGCAATTGAATATGAAACTTTCAGAAATTTCAGAATAAACAATGAACACATTACAGAATATGAAACTTTCAACAATTTAGGGACCACAACAAATTAGGGACCATATTACATTACAGCTTCGTCAAAATTGGGACCACATCAATTTTAGAAAGAAACTAGGGACCATATTACAGTTTCGCAGAAATTAGGGACCACAACAATTTCAAAAAGAAATTTCAGGAATTTATCTTCTTCTCCAACCACTGTCTGAAAGAAGTTTTTCGTTTGCCTCAACAAACCAGTCTGGTTTAAGAAGAAAAGGGAGTAAATGTTGGTGTGGAATTGAGTCACCATTGATGACATCATGGACTTGTGAGAATCTCGAAAGAAGATTTCATGGTTGTGATAATTTTAAGGTGATGGGAAAAAAAGGATGCAAGTATTTTGAATGGGTTGATGATGACATGAGCAACCGTGCAAAAGATGTGATTAGATATTTGAAGAACACAAATGATGAGGTTATGGATTTAATGAGGGATACACAGAAAAAGGAAGACTTGTTGAAGATGAAGATAAGGTTTATGGGTTATTATCTGGGTTTGTCGATCGTGTTTGTAATGTTACTTGTGTGTGCCATAGTTGCAACACATGTATTCAAATGAAGTTTTTTCTATGTATTGATGAGTAATGGTTATGAGTAATTTCTCTGTATTAGGTAAATATGACTGTGTAATTTCTCAGTACTAAAGAAAATGGTTTGTGTATTTTCTCAGTATTAATGAAAATGGTATATGTGTATTTTCACTGTGTTTGCTTTATTTGTCAGTTTAAACATTGTTACTTGTGGTATCAAATGATATTAGCACAAAGTGATCTTTTGCACCTAAATTATGGAAACTCATATGGGATAGCAAATCCACATCCAAGTCCCAATCTATTCTAGTAACAAGATCGCCAACGTATAACTTGACCGGATTATCTATAAAATGGCTCCGATGATGTAACCTAAGTCTGACAAATTGGGTTTCAGGTGGCCTGCAATTGAATATGAAACTTTCAGAAATTTCAGAATAAACAATGAACACATTACAGAATATGAAACTTTCAACAATTTAGGGACCACAACAAATTAGGGACCACATTACATTACAGCTTCGCAAAAATTGGGACCACATCAATTTTAGAAAGAAACTAGGGACCATATTACAGTTTCGCAGAAATTAGGGACCAGAACAATTTCAGAAAGAAATTTCAGGAATTAGGGAAATTAGGGACCACACACAAATCGCAGAAACGCAATAAATTGACCATACAAACTTGAGAGCACAACAACCACAACAAACCGCACAGAAAAAGATCGCACATTACAAATTGCACAGAACAAATGATCGATTTACTTACCTCGAAACGTAGCTTGGGTTTGCCATACCAATCGATTCAAAAACGTATCGTGTGTTTGTGTTCTTCGTGGGTGATGGGTTTTATCCGTTAGAATTCATATTGGGTACTGGGTTCTTCGTGGATGTTGTAATGCTTTTGTTCCTCTTGTTTTCACAATAATGTTGGTAAAACATAAGGTAACTATTTAATTGATAAATATTTAATTATATTCTATTTAAATTAAATGTTAAATATAGTCATGTATAGTGTTTAACGTATTAAAATGACGTGGAATAAATATTTCATGTCAGCTCAACAAAAAATGCGCCATGTCACTAAAACTAGGCACCAGATTTGATGGAGGACCAAAATTCACATGAAAACTTAAAAAGGACTAAAATAGTGGTTTTTAAAATAGGGGACCAAAATCAAAAAATATACTAAATAGGGGAACCAAAATTGCAATTAAGTCTAATTAATATTATGTAATAATTTTCTTGTATAAAAAAGATTAACTTAAGTATCTGAATAATTAAAATTTTAATGTTGTAATTTATAACATATATGTCAATGACGTAGTAATAAGAAAAATATTACTGTATCTATTTAATCCCTAAATTATAAAAAATATTTTATTAAATACTTAAATTATGGAAAATTCATCAATTCAATCCCTTTAACAAAACACAAAAATTACATTATTTTAAATTTAATCATTAATAAGGACAAAAAATACAATAAATGTATAAAATATGAAACTATACTTAAAGTCATCATATTCATCGATTATATATAATATGAAGTAGGAGTTTCAAAATATGACTTTACATAAAATAGTGAGGAAATTTCTTTACCCACCTCCTAACCTTCTTAGTCACCTCTGGTGAATTTACCAAAATACCCCTTATTTCAGAAATACATTTTCGAAAACGTACTTTTATTGAAAAAAAGGTGTTTTTGAAAATGCACTTCCGAAAACACGAAAAAAAAGGTGTTTTCGGAGATGCATTTCCGAAAACACCCCTTTTTGAGAGAGGGGTGTCTTCGGAGATGCATATCCGAAATATTCCAAGACCAAATTGGTCTTGGAATGTTTCGGATATACACTTCTGTCATACCCCAAATTTGTCCTACCCTTTAATTTCTAACTGGCTTAGGCTTTGCATTCATGTAAATATCTTTTATTAGGTCATCTAACACATCATTCATCATTAATCAATAAATTTGGCTTGGGATCAAGGATCTTGGAAATTAGAATTTCTACTTCTATCCAATGTGATTCATCTGGTTACTCTTGGGCATTAGACTATGAAATTGAAGGGTTCAACTGAGCATCTTATGAGCTAGGGTTGTTTCCTCTCAAGCCTCGTCATCACTTTTCATTCAAGTTTGCAAGATGAAGATATGACGCCACAAATTTATCACTTGATTCAAGTTTGGCTAATTGAAGAATATGAAGATTGAAATTTTAAGTGAAGCATAATGGAGGGAAAGTTCAAGATTACAAAGATTTCGGAGGATTTGAATTGGTTACTTGAAAATCTAGTCACATGGAAAGTCAACGAAAGTCAACACTCAAATCAAAAGTCAACATCTACATGAAAGTCAAATTATTCAAATTCTGTCATCACATACCCATTACAACTCAAAATTCTAAATTACACCATTACAAAGCCTTACAACAAGAATTACAAAAAGAAAAAGAAGAAGATAAAATGCTATAGTAGACTTTCGGTCAACTGTTGACCATTGACCTCAGATATTTGACTTTGACTCCATGTATTCTAGTCCCTCCTAAAACTCTCTCTCTTCATCTTGAGTGGTGACCTTCATTCCCATTCACGTCCAAGAAATTCCTGAGTCAGAAACGCGCTATTCAAGTCCCAGCCACAGCAAACATGTTGTACTCCAAATTCCTTCAAAATACACCTGTACATACAAGTTATAACAACATCAGCAGTCTAACAATTTTCGAAACCATACATTCAAAACAGTCAGCATAATATAAACCAAAAAAAGTCCCTGCATCCACAGAATAAAACCAGCAGCCAGTTTCATCAACAGAGAAAACAGTTCATATTCCATTACCATTGTTCAAGTTTCATTCATTTCAAATGCATGCTGATTGCTATGTTATCAACTTACCCAAACCAAGGCCCTCACATAATCATATAACCCTTTCAAACCAGTTCACTATAAGAAAACCAGTCAAAATTCTGCATACACACATGAAAACCACCTATCAAAAATCTCTAACAGTTTACTAACTTTCAGCAGAAATCTATAACAAAAACAGTTACTAGTAACCCTCCTTCCAAGCCTCACAATCACCCGAGCCTAACTCATCACAAAACCTGAATTCTGCATAGAAAAGTAACCAAAAAAATCAGCAGCACTTAACTGAATCCTAACTAACAGCCCCGCATATATTCATTAACAGAAACTTACAGCATCCTAACTACCAGCAACTAACCTACAACTAACTTCCAAACATATAACAGAATATAACCGACCCTCTAACCACCTAACAGATTGCTAACCGATCATAACTTCCCTAACTAACTCCTAACAAACCCTTGTAACTAACTTTCAGAGTCAATAACTCCCTAACAGTTAAACCAACTTCCTAACTGTCAATTAACCACTCACCAACTGAATTCACTAACAGAATTGCCAACAAGCTTCTTATAACAGAAAAAACAATTTTGTAACCAACTTAAACAGCTCCAACTGATTCAATCTCAGCCCTCCATCTCATAACCGAATTTCAATCCTAGGGCTACCAATCATTCTCCTCTAACTGATTCAATCTCAACCTCTAACTGAATTGTTCACAAGCCCTTCACCCTATAAAAGAAACTGTGCCCTTACCTTTCACACACACGTTCACTTCACCCTCAACTCTCATCACCTTCATAACTGATTCCTCACTCTTTACAACTTCACTCTCAACTCTCATCACCTTCATAACTGATTCCTCACTCTCTGCAACACACTCCATTCTCACCCTCTTCACTTCCTGCAACACACGCTACCACCACTACCCTTCATCCATCATCATCTTCATCAAACTCACACCCTCTCTACTCTCAGCTCTTCCCTCGGATATCTCACCATCCATCATCTCCATCAACACCTCAATCACTCAACACTCCACTCACAACTCATACGCAGAGGAACTCAAAAAAAAAAAAGAATAGAAGAGGAATCTGCACGAAGTAGAAAGAAGAAGAGTAGGAAAGAGGGAAGAGTTTACCTGAATCATCATCAATTCATCGTCTTCACCCTCTCTGAAGTCGCGACGCATTTTCAACCCTCATGACAACGACAAGAACGCCAATCATCACCGAGCCTTCATCATCGCCATCTACATGACTCAAGCATCACGTGCGCTTACTGACCAATTCGAGAACGAAGCGCGTCCGAATCGGAGACGAGAGAGTTGAAGGATGTTCATCGGAGAGAACAAATTGAAGACGGAGTAGACGCGAGGTAACGGAGGAAGAGCAAGCTGGTATCGATTGACTAACAACGACGGAGAAGGAGTTTTCGCCGGTGAAAGGAAGGTCCGGCCGCCGTTTGTTCGCTCGTGAAGGGATGAAGAGGAACGTGGAAAGCTTATGAGTCACAGGTAACATTGAACCCTAATCCCAATTTCGTTTGCCCTTTTCATTATTCAATTAGTTTTTTTTATTTTTAGTAAATTCGGAAAAGGATTCAATGGATCAAAAACAATACATTTGGGCCGAATTTGGTTTCTACACCTGCATAGGCCCGTGAATTACCTTTTAGAAAAAAAGCTGACGAAAACTATACAAAAAAAAAACTCTCTGGGCCTGTTGCTGATTACACCCCCATGGGCCCACGCCTCCTGCTTCTCTTCACAAAAAAATCTGTAACAAAAAACTCCCATGGGCCTTTACTTTGATTGGGCCTGCGTTTTACTCAGCATACATCTGAATTTCATTCACACCCCCATTCTTAATTGATAGTTTTTAGATTTTTATTTAGTTCTTTTTACTATACTTTTTAGATGATAAAAAACAATAAAATCAATAAAATTTGCTAGACTCTTAGATCATTTTTAGGAATTAGTCTTGGTTCCTTTAATTGATATTTTTCATATTAAAAAAGGGTTTCATAAAAGTAAGTAGATTTTAGTTTAACATTTAATTTTCTCCACAAAAATCATACAAAAATAGTAGTATTTTTAGTCTTTTTACTATATTTTCTACTTGTTCTTTTTCATGCTTTTATGCTATTTTCAATATTCTACTTAGTGCTTTATTTCTCATGTTTCTTTTACTCCTAACCTTAGGTAGAAACCATGACAACATTAGGTAGAAATTCCCTTCATATTAGGCTAGTTTCTTTTTCTTTTACAACCATAAAACACATAATAAATACTTGACTAAAATCCCCATAAAAAATACAAAGAAAACACTTAAAACACTAATAATCAAAGCGAAAATTCTTAAAAAGGGAATGGAAGCTTGAACGTCCCTTGCTTAAGGGAATGTTCGAGTGCTTGGATCTCCCTTGCTTAAGGGTCCCATTCAGGCGTAAGTTCCCAACTTCTAAAAAACACCAACCAAAGAGTAACTCGAGTTTCCCTTGCTTAAGGGATTTCCTCGAAACACTCAAACTCTCTCTCTCTTCTCTCTTTTCTTAAGGGCATTGTTATCTCCGCTCCATTGCATCCTAGGCTGTCCCCTTATGCAAGAGCGCGAGCGTTAACTCCGCCCAACTAAAAAACACAAAAACAAACAGAAACTAAAGAGCCGAACTACGGCGCTCTGATTCCTAAAAAGGATACGTAGGCATCAAGTCGCGGAACTTGAACGAGCACATTTGTAAATAATTCCTTCTTTTCCCCGTATTTCTTTTGCATTCATTCGCATGTAGACATAGACGTAGTACACACCCTTTAGATAGAAACAAACATAGGTGGATACCATCGAGTACGATGGGCGTGAGGGGTGCTAATACCTTCCCCTCGCGTAACCGACTCCCGTACCTTGATTCTCTGGTCGCAAGACCCTGTTCCTTCCTTTGTTAGGTTTTCTGATATTCCTTTCCCTTATGGGATAAATATATTGGTGGCGACTCTGTTCATTTTTTCGCGAGCGTGCGACAACTTCCGAAAGAATTCAATAATTATTAAAAATTTAAAATCAAGGTGAATCAATACAATTAATAGGTATAAAATCAAGGTGAATCAATAAAATGAAGGTGAATCAATAAAATCAAGGTGAATCAAAATTTCCTAAACAATAATTATTTTACTAACTTATATAAATCAAAAACATTTTAATTTGATAAGTAAATTTTGTATTATATAGAATTAAATATAAAATTTATTCATTAAATAAAATTAAGACAAAATCTTTTTTAATTTTTTTAAACTAAATAAAAAATTATAACTCATTTTTAATTATGAATCAGAATAGAAATATATAAATATATAATAATAATTATTAATTTTGTAAGTGAAATATATAAATATATAATATATAAATATATAATAATTATTATAAATTAAAACACTCATTTTTTTAATTTTTATAATTATTATATAAATATATAAATATATAATAATTTTATAAATATATAATAATTATTATAATTATTATATAAATATATAAATTAAAACACTCATTTTTAATTTTTTTTTTGTAAATATATAATAATAATTATAAATATATAAATAAAAAATTATAACTCATTTTGTAAGTGAAATTATTTTAATTAAAATTATTTTAAATTTTAAAATATGAACCAGAATATAAATATATAATAATTATTATTCATAACTCATAAATTATATCAAAATATATAATAATTATTATTATTCATTACTCATAAATTTTATCAAATTTATGATATGTGAATTAAATAATATCCTAAAATTAATTTTTGAGATTTTTTTTTTGTTTTTTCGGAGATATATCTCCGAATTAATTTAAATTTCAGTTTTTGAGATTTTTTCGGAAATGCACTTCCGAAGTCTGGAAAAATTTAGAAAAAAAAATAAATTTCGGAAATGCATTTCCGAAGCGGGGGTAAAGTGGGGTTTTCGCTGGGGGTGACCCATAGTGAGGTGGGTAAAGAAAAAACCAATAGTGATAGCAAAAGGCATTATAATACATAAAAAAATTTAGACAAAGTAGAAGAATCTTAAAAAGTGGCTACGAAATAGTTTAGGAAATTTCTTTATCCACCTTCCTATGGGGCTGACTCCAGCGAAAACTCCAATTTGTCCCTGCTTCGGAGATGTATCTCCGAAGTAATTTTTTTTCTAAATTTTTCGAGACTTCAGAGATGTATCTCCGAAAAAAATCACAAAAATTGGAATTTTGATTAATTCGGAGATGCATCTCCGAAAAAATCTCCCAAAATTAAAAATTTTGGAATATTAATTAATTCATATATCATAAATTTGATATAATTTATGAGTTATGAATAATAATAATTATATATTTTGCTATAATTTATGAGTTATGAATAATAATAATTATATATTTCTATTCTGATTCATATTTTAATTTTTAAAATAATTTTAATTAAAAAAATTAAAATAATTTCAATTACAAAAAATTTAAAATAATTCCAATTATTAAAATGCAGTTATGAATAATTTCAATTCATGTTTCTACGGTTGATAATAATATTGAAAGAGATCAAGAATAATGATAATAATAATAATAATGATTAAAAAATCATTTTTCATAATGAATTATGATAAAAAAAATCATTTTTCATAATTAATCATGATAAAAATAAAAATTTTCATTTAGTTTAAAAAAATGCAAAAAAAAATTTGTCTTAATTTTATTTAATGAATAAATTTTATATTTAATTTTATATAATTCAAAATTTACTTATGAAATTAGAATGTTTTTAATTTATATAAGTTAGTAAAATAATTTTTAACTTTAAAATTGTTTAAGAAATTTTGATTCACCTTGGTTTTATTGATTCACCTTGATTTTATACCCTATTAATTGTATTGATTCACCTTGATTTTAATTTTTTAATAATTATGGAATTTTTTCGGAAGTGTATATCCGAAACATTCCAAGACCAAAAATTGGAATATTTCGGATATGCATCACCGAAGACACCCCTCTCCCAAAAAATGGTATTTTTGGAAGTGCATCTCTCCGAAAATACCTTTTTTTTTTCTTCGTGTTTTCGGAAGTGCACTTCCGAAATCAATTTTTTTTCAAGAAAAAAAAATGATTTCAGAGATTAATATAAGGGCATTCTGCAAAATTCGTCGCAGGTGACCAAGAAAGTTAGGGGGTGGATAAAAAAATTCTCATAGTTTATACCAAAAGACATAATTAAAAATAAGAATCTCATTAAACTAAACTCACTTCTGTGTCTATATGCTTGCTTGCTACTACTGGATATGTTTGATGTGGTATTGGTGCATAATTATTTAGTGTTAGTGTTACGAAACATGCAATCCATGGAAATGAAAGAAAAGAAATGTTGAAACTTGTATTATTGATTAGAGTAAAAATATTACATATAAGAAAGATTGTTATATTAGGTACTAACTAACTAGTAATTTTTGTAAATTATTAACAATAATTAATAATATGAGTGTGTTCCAAAATGACAAGGAAAATATGTTAGTGGATTTAAATTTTGAATTTGAAAGTTGGCAACACTTCATGAAGTGTTGCAGAATAAAAACATGCAACTCTTGGTAAATGTTGCAGTAAGCCAAACATTGTAACTTTTTGAAAAATGAATTGTTTCACCAATGGTCACTACCTTGTGAAACAATACCAATATGACCTATAAATAATTCATTCCGAATTCAGAAAATAACAACAAAAATGTACACCCTCTTCACCGAAAATTCCTTACACTCTTCGCTACATTCGAGTTTTCGTCGGTCTTGCGCAGATTCGAGAAGGCTGAATTATCCTGAGTATTTCTGCATGAAAACTCCAAGACAAATCGGGAGTGCTTGAAATACTATAAGGAAAGTGTTCTGTACACGATTCTAGCCTCGATTCCATTCGATTTAAATATATTTCTAACAGTAACCAACTTTAACTAATAACTATTTTACTATATCTCCAATAGTCCCCCGCAAGTTGGAAGGTGTTCACAACACTTCCAACTTGAAATGAGCAATACATCAAATCAAAAGAAAAAATAAGAAGTCGAAAATAAATCGACAAAGATCAAAGCCATAAAAGGCAAAAGCTTAACCATAAAGTAGAAGCCACAACTCAAGGCTTAGCTACTTTTCAAAAGAATCAAAGCTTAACTATCATAAGAGAGAAGCACATTAAGAAATCTAACAAAAGGCACAAAGCTTAACTATCATAGGATAAAAGCACATCAAAAAAGCCAACAAAGGGCACAAAGCTTAACTATCATAAGATAGAAGCACAACAAGTGAATGTCGGAAGATCTAATGGCTACAAAGTAAAGCAACAATACTCAATGTTGTGCTAAAGGTAACTTAGCACATTAGAGGACCAACAATTCAACTATAAAGTGATCTAGTAGTATGATTGATGGCTAGAGAATGAAGCAACAATATCAATGTTGTGCTCAAGATGATATAGTACATATAAAAAACAACTACTCAATCGGCAATCAACGAAATACAACCTGTACAAAACAAGGCAACAAAGAGTAGATGAAAGAGCTCAAAGTCGTCTTCAATCTTCACAATTGTAGATAAACCAAAGAACACCATTCACTAGGTGAAGCAAGAATGCATTTTCAAATAGCCAAACCAATCCATGAATAAGATTTCCAAACCAATATGTGAATGGTCTTTGCACATCAATAACATGCTGTCAATTTGTAACCATATGTAATAGAAACTGAAATTAACTCCTTCAAGAATTAAAATGGAAGACCAATTTATACTACAAATCCAAGACAATATTATCACAGTACTTGAACTTGTATTAGAACTTGGAACTTGTCTTTAAAAGCAACCTTTTACAACCAGCATGTAGGCATTACATTGTATGAGAAAATAATTTCTAACTTCATCAAACCAAATTCAACCTAGAGTATTCTCAATATTGAAAATAAACCATTGTTGAAACATTAACATGTTGATTGGACTCACGAATTCAAACGAGTAACAAAGTGCAGCAATAACACTATCAAGGATACACTTTCTGGAAGTCTTCAACTCTTAAGGAAAAACATAAATCTCCAAAATTTTCCAAATCTAAAATTATGCATTTCTTTCAACAACAAAAATGCATATCTTCACCGACACTTGCAACAAACCCCAAATTCTTGCCAAATCACAAGCTGGAAATGGAATAAACTTGTATCACAAAACACTTGGTGCTCACAGAAAAGGTAGAAACCAATAAAAGGACCATCCAAAAACAGCTATGTCCAAACTTGTTAGATCAACACATTTGAAAGATTCAAATGAAATCTCAAGTTGAAGAAAAATTATCAAATCATGTTGTACAAACTTTAATGACCTCATTGGTCACATAAACCACAAGCATCAAAATGATGAAGCAGCAAAATAGTACTTATCCATCATAAATTTACAACTCAAAGTTGTCTTCAATCTTCATAAAATTGCAACATTTAATCAATCATCAACAATTTCAATTCCATGATTTGCTTCCAAAAAAAGTTCAAACCATGCAATAATGTAAAACTATAGACCAATGAGATTCATCATATCAGAACCAGCTTAAAACATGATCCAGAGGCCAAAGAATGAGTCATAATCCAGATATGAATTAATCTAATCTTGAGCAAAAGAAACTTCAAGAATATTAAATTTCACCTTCAACCTTTCAAATCAAGAAGTCTAACCTCAAATGTAATACAATGAGCTTCAAAGACAAACCTTTAAACCACGGCTATGTGGAAACGATGCAAACAATAACGATGTCAATGGTGTTTGCAATTGTGAGTTACCGCTATCTCCGACGAACTACCGAACCAACATCGTCAAAACAGAGAAAAGACGCAACCAAAATTTGAAAGAATCACGATATTTGAGATTTGTGATGTTGACGAAAGAGGTTGGGGAGCAATTAAACGAAATCCTTTGAAACTTGTTAAGCTAAGAATTGAATTGCAAGAATCGCAAGCTGAAATTGAGATATCAGAGGATCACATACAGAAGTTGATGCCCACACCGTCAAATCGCAACACCATAAAGTTGATGCTGGTATCAACAAAACTCAATATCGGAACCAAAGGAAGGAACGAAAACGTCAATCGAATCTGCAATCATAGATGTTGGAAAATTGGAACCTTAAGATTTAGGGAAAATCTTTGATAAAAGATGAAACCATATCAATAAAAATAGAACCAAAGTAATTAAAACTGTATCAAGAAATTGAACAGAAATTGAAAAAAGTGGATGATGAATCTAAAAACAAGAGATAAAGAGAAAAGGAAAAAATTATTTTCTTAGAAAAAATCAGCGGAAAATTTCCTTTCAAGGTGGATACCAAAAATGCTCTGATACCATATTAGGAAACAAGGCATCCATGGAAAGGGGAGAAAAGAAATGTTGAAACTTGTATATTGATTAGAGTAAAAATATTACATATAAGAAAGATGATTACATTTTGACTACTCTAGAGCTATATATAGATATAGAGATGTCAATATGGGTTACCCGGCCCTAAACAGGCCGGCCCTAGCGGGCCCTGGGCTTTTCAGGGCTGGGCCAAAAAGGCCCTGTATAATATGGGCTCGAGATTTACTACCCGAGCCCGGCCCTAGATGGGCTTTGGGCTACCCGGCTCTAAATGGGCTTTTTTATTTAAAAAAATTAAAATAAAAACTCCATAATATTTATTATAAATAAAATTAAAAATTATGTTATTGTAAACATAATACATTTTTAAGTACTATATTATCTCTTATAAATACTATAATATGTTTCTAAATATAATATATGTCTAAATTGTATAAAATAATACTTGAATATTTATTATAAGAGAAAATTAATATAATACGATAAAAAATGTTGATTATATTAATGTATAATACTTAAAAGAGAAATATTGAATAAAATAGAGATAAAATTTGGTGAAGTGAGAAAAATCAATATGCTATTTTGGAGTAAGATAATATAAATATTAATATTTTAAAAAAATTTAAAATAATGCGGGCCTGATGGGCTACCCACGGCCCATATGGGCTAGCCCTAATGGGTAGCGAGCTTTTTAGTGCTGGGCTAAAAAGGTCCTGAAAAATATGAGCTCTAATTTTAAGGCACAAACCCTATGATTTTTCTGGCTTGGCGGGCCGACCCATATGTACTACCCCATTTTGACAGCTCTAGAGCTGTCAATATGGGCTATCCGGCCCTAAATGAGCCGGCCCATGCGCGCCTCGGGCTTTTCAGGGTCGGACCCAAAATACCTATATTTAAGTGGGCTCTTATTTTACTACCCAGGCCCAGCCCTGGCTGGGCTGCGGGCTACCCGGGCCTAGGTCCTAAACGGGCCCATTTAAAAAAATTCTTCTTCCTTTTATATTAGGTTAACAATTAAAATATAATACCTAATACGGGCCCATATATACTTACATGTAAATCAACACAATAACAACAACAAGCATCAGATTATATAGAAACATTTCTACCATATAACAGTATAACCATATAATATGCACTTTGTTTATAATGAATAGGAAAAATATTCAATATAACTATAACCATTTTATAACCATATAGGCCTATTATATAACTATATAACCAAAATATGCACCCTGTTTATAATGAATCAAAAAATTATTCAATTTAACCATATATCCATTGCTTAATATATTATACTGCGTTACAACATCCGTGGCTAATATTATTTTGTTTATTTTTTTATGGGTTAAGAAAGGTTTATTTCTAATTATTTTTTATTTTTTTCGGACTGGCGGGCTACCCATGGCCCATACGGGCCGACCCATAATTTTTAGGGCTTTTTCGGGTCGGGCTTAAAAAGGCCCGGATGTAAATGGACTCGAAAAATAAGGCCCAACCCCTAACTTTTTTCAGGCCTAATGGGCTGGCCCATGGGCGTCGGCCCATTTTGACAGCTCTAGACAGCTCTATATAGATACTAACCAACTAGTAAACAACTTTAACTAACAACTATTTTACTATATCTCCAATAGTTAGCATTTGTCACAGAAACATCAAACATAAAAATTGGGTTTTTCATCTCAATCAACAGTCCTACACCATAATTTCAACTTATATTTGGCTTAGCGTTATTTTGGGTGGAATTATTACATGCTTTAAAGATGATTAACAACATTGTGCTACGATGTATTGTTCTAACAAAGATTTAGAGGTTCATTCCATGTAATAATTTTCTTAAAGCAATATGAATAAATATGATTTTTTTTACACAAAATGTATCCTTTAATATATTATGATTAGAGATTGTTTTTGCCAGACAAAACTTGTTAAGGAATTTGGCACTATTCTTGAATTGATAATTAGGTCAACTTTATTATAGGTTCTCTTTTGATTAGATAAAATCATGTATAAACTAATTCTCCTTTTGATAAATTTACTAAGAGTTTCATGCAGATCCTCAATTTTATTTTTCAATTTCTCACAACCTACACATTTGATATCAATATTTTTGGAAAGAGTGGAAACAAATTTAAAGCTTAAAATAAGTTTTTCTAAGTTGATGTATTTCCTAGATTAATGTATCATTTTCAAGAGATCTGATATGGTCTTTAGATGTGGAGATAATATATTTCAGTCAACTAGTTTCTTTATTAAAATTCTTACATATGGAAAATAATTCATGGAAGGTAAATTTAAATTTAGCTTTATTTAACTCATCTTCTTCACTCATCTTCTTCTTCGTAGTTTGTCATAAAGACATAAGTTATCTTTATGGATCTATGTGTTTGTAGATAATACGCGTGTAAAGATATTTTTGGTTTTGACGTTGTCTTCATCAATCTTGATGTTTAAGGTTTGTTGGTTCAAATGATATCATCTGATATGTTGATCAAGTGGTGGTGTTTGATATGTTTATCAAGTGGCAGTGCTTGATATGTCGATCAAATGGTAGTGCTTGATATGATAATCAAGTGTTAGTTCTTAATGTATTGATCAAGTGGTGGTGCTTAATGATCAAGGTGGCATATTGTCAGATGATCAAGTTGCAGTGATTAGAATATCAAAACTTTTTTTGTTGTGATCATGTCTTGATGAGTTACATTTGATGTGTCTTAAAGATCAAGATCATTTGTTATAGTTATGATTAAGTTGTGTTTCTTGGAGATCAAGGCTATCAATACCTATTTGTAGAAGAAAATACTTTATGTCAAGTAGTATTCGTTGAAGTTAACAAAGATCTTTGATTAACCTGTTTGTTTTATAGTGATGATTATAATGAAGATTTATCTCAAACATCTTCAAAAGAAGAGTCAAGGTTCCAATTGAAGTGTAAAGTCAAAGATAATGTGGCAAGGGACCAGAACCTTTGGATATTGAAAAAAAAGGAAGTGTGAAAATTCGTCGAGTCTTTTACAAGTGATCAATGTTTGTAAAGGTGTAAGACTAACTCTCGAATTTACCAAGGTAAATTACACAACACTTTCAACCCTTTGAAAAGCCTATATGCTTTTATGAAAGGAAAATCTCGGCATACATCAACAAAAACATCAACATATCAAAATAATAAGATCCACAATAACACAAACAACAACATATGAGCTCAACAAAAACATCAATATACCTAAACAATAACATTCATAATAACACAAACAACAACAAACGATTTATTCAAAAACGTAAACATATCTCAACAAAAACATTAAGATATCCCAACAAAAACATCAAAAATATCACAACTCATAACATAAAATTTAGAAACATCTCACGTACCTAAAATGTAAAGAGGAAGTAAAAGAAATGAGTTTGGTGTTTCCGTCATGCATGTTGTGTAACACATTTCCTTGATTCATACGAGTTAGAGGAGATATGTTGGAGTTTTATGAAAAAATGGTGTGCAAACATTAATGGAGATTAGGATAAGGCGTGAGAGAGATGTTAAGGTTTTGCTTTATGAGAGAGACGATTGTTCTATATTGAAACGAGAGAACTTTCACTTATATATAACTAATACTTTTTCACCATGGTTGACAATAATGACTGTGATGAAATATCTTGTTACTGAGGTACTTTTTACAACGGTTTCTTTTTTAGACTGTGGTGAAAGGTATTTTAATTTTAATATAAATATAATATTATAAGGGACACGCTCTTTTTGTCACAAAAAAATGGAAAATTGATGGTGATAGGATTCGAAGCATGTCACTCCAAGTACTTTTCACCATGATTGATAGGACTGACCGTGGTAAAATATATTTTGGTAAATAACAAAAAAAACACCTAAAAATGAGTTATTACTACGGTTGAGTAAATCGCCGTAGTAAGATGATGTTACGAAATATATTTTTTATAGTAGTGTCCAATTGATTATACCTTAGATTTATTTTTTTAAAGAAAATATAATCTATTGAATAAAGGTAAAGAAACACTAAGGCCAAAGTACATAAAAGGAGCCTGGAAGAGGCATAAGCGGTACCAAAGAAACTCATGCAAATTAATAACCACCAAACCCTATCAACAAAAAAACACACAAAAAGGAAGAAAAAACCAAAAGGACAAAAATAAGGCATCAAAGAAAGAACGAGCTAGAACCCCCTAGCTCAGAACCTGCGAAAGCAGCAACCAAACTCTGCTGAAGTAATAAGAACACACCAATAGGAGACCGAAGACACTCTAACCGTTATTGGCTCAGATGCCTGATAGGGTTATCGAGTCATGTCGAGAAAGTATATGAGTTCCCCACTGACCTATCAAGATATCATTTCCAAGTTAAAAGGATATTAATGTTTTTCATGTCTTTCACAACCACTAATTTACATGAGAACACAATATCATTCCGAAATTTCCAAATTGACTATATCACATCATGCCAAAGCATAAGATATCTCCAAAGTCTAGAAGAACCAACAATAGGGAAAAACATTTGTAAAATCCAGGGGATATCTAGATAAAGCTACGGTCCAACCCAAACAACTAAAAATCTTATAGCAAACAGACACCACTACGTCACAGGTCACAAAATGAATGGAAGACAACTCTAGGATTCTAGAGCAAAAAGGATAAGAGATACCCTCTGAACCAAAAAATTTCCCTCTTTTAAATAAATGATCTCTGGTAAGAATCATATCCTGCAAGATCTTCCAAGAGAAAATGATAACTTTAGATGGGGCCCAACTATTCCAAATACTAGAAAGGACCAAATCTACTAATGGGACTTCACAATTACTAGAAAAATTGTGGGTGCGAAGAAAGGAATACAATGAGGCCACGGAATAAGAATCGTCTTTAGAGTGGTGCTACCAACACTTGTCAGACTAGGAAGAAAAAGTAAAGTCCCTAACAACTAAGAGAATATCAGCTATCCACGAGTGCTCATGCTAAAAAATACGAACTCTTCTCCACTTAAAATTCCAAATCCAAGACTGCCTCTACCACTTAACCACCTCCCCCACTAAACAGTCTTTCTGCTCTGAGATAGTAAAAAAAGCTACAGAAACCTGACTTTGTGAGGAATCGGACCCAACCAAGGATCACTTTATAACAAATTGAGGAGCCCAAAACCAACTTTCTTAATAACATTAGTGTAAAACTAGTATGGGGGATCTTCCCCTTTTACCTCTAGGAGATACACCTCTCTCCAATAAGAAGATGTTAAGCGAAGAAAAACAACTCTGCCTCCTGAGATAGAAGTAGTCGGAATAACTCCATATATAGATGATAGGATATCCTACCATAAGCCTGAAATAGCCAAAATTAACTCCACCCCCATTTACCCAACAAAGTTAGATTAACCACCGCCTAAGCCACTAAACCTCAAGGATTTACAAACATCATACCACCTAATCGTATAAATCTTAGAGCCCCCTCTAACACCACCCCACAAAAATCTTCTTCGATTAACATAATCTTCTTCCAAACTACCTTGACATTCATCTTTAAAATAAACAAAAAGAAGATAGTAATAACGTTAAGAATAAATTTAAGAAGAATTATCCGCCTTCCTAGAGATATATACCCATTCCGCCAAGAGTGAATCCACATAATTATAAGGGCACCTAAAAGTTTTCTAGTACAGTACAACTAAGGATTCATCCTTATTGGAAAGCGGGATCATAATGTATCCCAATGAGACTGCTCTTGGAGAAATTCACCCAAAGACCTATGGCTAGCTCAAAAGCTCTAAGAATAGTCGTGATTGACTAGAGGTTTTCATAGGATGACTCCACCATATTAATCGTATCATTCACATACTCAAAATAAGAGACAATCAAGTCTGAGAAACCCACACAAATATCTGAGAAAGAACATTGGTCCACAGCCATAGAGAACAGTCCATTCAAGGCCTTACACTACCAAGAGAAAGAGAAAAGGAGCCTTATGGCCATCTTGCTTCAATCCCTTTGAGATACGAATTTCTTATAGGTTGGGTCACCATTAACCAAGACCACAAGAATATCATTAAAAAAACATGTGATAATCCAACTTATCCACTTATCATTAAAATTAAATTTAAAGAGTATATAATACAGAAAAAACCAATTAACCGAGGTATAAGCTTTCTCAATATCAACTTTAAAAATGAAGCAAGATATTTTAAGCTTATTGGTTAGATCCGCTAACTCATTTACGGCTACAACCTCATCCATTAGGAATCTAGGTGACTAGTTAAAAGAAATAAGCTTCTCCATAACATCAGTGAGCCTACCCACTAAATTGTTTAGCCAGGAGTTTATAGAGTGACCGTACAAATGAAATAGGCTGAAAATATCTCATCTGAGATGGAGAGTCGACCTTAGGAATCAATGTCACAGAAAATATGGATAAACTTTGAAGAGAGAAGGAAACTAGTGGAACAACTTAAACGCATTCCCAATCCCATCCCTAAAGATGAGTCAAAACCTCATAAAAAAAGGAGAAATTGAACCCATCTGATTTAGGACTCTTGTTACCATCACACAAAGAAATCGTTGGGTCGATCTCTACAAGGAGAAATGGGGTCGTGAGACTAACACAGTCGTCCTCTAAGAGATATGGAAAAGGGTCCCCATCCAACCAGGTTCGATCCATGAGAGGTTCTTTAAAGTGATTAGAGAAGTAATCAACCATACCTCATGACAAATCTCTACTACCAAAACATCACCTATCTTAAGAGTTAAAATTGCATTTCTCGTAGACCTGCTCCTGATGATGCAAGCATGAAAGTAACTGGTATTGGCATCATCCTTCTGAAGCCACCTAACTCTAATTCTTTGGGAAAAAACTGAACATCTTTAATCCGAAGTTAAATTTCTTAACACAAATATCAACGTCTACTTTATGTAGTTAAATTTATTGTCTACAACCTAGCCTTTTGCAAAAATTACTTATAGTATTTGAGGTTATAGAATGATTTTCATAATTAGGGTTATATATTTCTAACTCAAAACAATTGCTTGATTTTTCAAATAAAAACATAAAGACTTGATTGAACCACTGAAGAAAATATTCCTTGCAATAAGAATCATTGCATAGACATGAAAGGTTCCAACAGTTACTTCATCAATATAAATACGAAGTGTTTTCTTAAAGCATAACTATTTTTTGTTTACTTTCTTCTTTGCATGATGATGATGGAAAAAAAGGGGACAATTTGAACAAAAAGTGAAAATCTCTTAAAAAGAGAGAAATAGATAGAAGTGACAAAAATCCAATGTAATATAGTGTATTTAAATTTGTAAATTTATTTAATTTAAATGTTAAAATTAGTTGCACATACATAATCACATATCTAACTCATTAATTAATGCCAAATCAAGTTCATAACAAGCCAGAAAAAATTGGTGGTAAGATTGATGAAGTCCCCATTTCATTGTGATTTCATCTAAATCACTCTCGATCCAAATATAAACTTCAAATACAACAAGATATTTCTCTCACAAACACAATAACACATGCCTCAAATGTGCCTAGATATATCTTTATTTGCACTCTCCAATCACTACATTTCATATGTAGTGATCCTAATGTACTTAAATTGAACTAACAATACCAGATTCTGATGAATCCCTAGAAGCCATTCTGATACGATCTTTGTTAACAAAATTACAATGTTTTCTAATCTCTCCTTTATTCCCAGTAATCACACCAATATTCCCCATTTTAATCATTGCAGTCTCAAAGCTATCAAAGAAAGCATTCTTGTCAGCACTAAACTTGTTCACAATGGCAATAGTATCAGCACCAGAAGTTGAGAAAAGCTCTTGATCACTCTGAAGCAAACCCTTCTTAACCTGAAGATTAGAGTAGTAGTTCTTGTCAAATCTATCTGGAGTAGTAGGGTCAAAATTGGCTAGGTTTGTTCCAGGTCCGCCATTAGGGCAAGTTTTGCGTAACTCTTGTAGGTAACTTGTGTTGAGAGATGGATCAGGCTTTCCTGTGTTGCTGAAGTTGTATAAACGATCGACAAATAAAGAACAGTGAGCTCTTCCGATTGTGTGAGCGCCGGAAAGAGCGACTAGATCGATAGTGGTGAGGCCTTGTTTGGCAAATGTGGCTTTGAGTTGGTCTAATGTGTTGAAAGGAGCTGGAAGATTTTGATTAGCAAGTGATTGGTTGGCTGCTAAACCATCTCTTCTTCCTAAGGGAACTTTCCAATTAGGACCTTGTGCCTGTCAATAGGTAAATTACATCAGTTACGTTATGAAACATATATTCTGACACTCTGACACATAGACATCGATAATAATTTATATAAATAAATAAAATAACTGTAGTTATAAGTGTCGAAATGATGTTGGTGTCTAAGACCCAGATAAACACTGACACGTCTTTCTTCAGAAGTGACGTGGCGTGTTACAGAATCATCATGTATATATATATATATATATATATATATATATATATATATATATATATATGAGGAGAGATCAAATTACACCCGAAGAGTTACACCACGAGTTACACTCGTTCAATAACTACATCTCGAATTAATATTTTTTAAATTCAACCGTTGGATTGAAACATAATATCATATAGATCATACCTATAAAGTTTGAGCTTAATCTATAATGATTTACTATATCATCAAGATATCCAAAGATTAACGTCAAAATGAGCTTTCATATAACGTTAATTTTGATGTAATTCAATGACATAGTAAATCATTATAGATTAAGCTCAAACTTTATATGTATGATCTATATGATATTATCTTTCAATCCAACGGTTGAATTTAAAAAATATTAATTCGAAATGTAGTTATTGAATGAGTGTAACTCGTGGTGTAACTCTTCGGGTGTAATTTGATCCCTCCTCTATATATATATATATATATATATATATATATATATGATATTTAGGATGTGCTATACCAAAATGGAGGAAATTTGTGCAGAAAGAGCAAGAATATCAGCACAAGAAACTGTGTTAGGACAAGCATTTTCCACAGCTGTTTTGATCCGATTTATAACATCTAAACCTCTTAAAGAGTTGATATTTGGGAAAGCTTCTTGTTCGGTCACAACGGTATCAGTTTTGTTCAGCAAAACTGATGCATCACAACCCTGTTACAATGAGAAAATCGGTGTTAGATTAAAAAAGCATGAAAAAATGAATATGCAGGAAAGTATATAGAGACATACTTGAACAAAACAGTCATGAAAGTGAAGTCGGACGAGACTAGCAAGCATTCTGGGATCTGTCTTGGAAACATTTCTTATGACTTCACGGACAATGGAATGAACATCTGGACAAGTGTTTCTGTAGAAAGATGCATCAAGCTGTGCATTAGAAGAGAAAGGTAAGCCTCCAAGAAGAACCAGTGCACAAAATATAGCTGTCAATGTGAGACCAAAGGAGTTCATTTTGTTGTTTTGAGTGTGATTGTGCATTAATCAAGCCTCTATTTTTATAGGCAAATAAATGTTTTAATTGTTATGATGACTTGTAAAGTACTTAATTATTTTATTTTATTTTTTGAAAAATGACTTGTAAAGTATTGCAAACGAAAGGTATCACACATATTTCATTGAACAAATAATCATTTTTATTGTGTAAGTGAATGTAACTAATATTACTATGAAAATTATAAACACGTCAATCATATATATTTTTGTTAATAATTTTATAAAATAAATTGATTTTTTTATAAAAATATATATTTTTATTTATATTTGTGAAAAGGAATTACGTCACTATTTATTTTTATTTTGAATGGTGAATTCAATTCTCTTAAAAATTATATATATAATTTTATAAGACATAATATTATTATATATGAATCTATGAACTCTGTAAAAGATTTTTTCTTTGATTTTAAGAAGTCAAAAATATTAAATATAAATTATATGAAAATATGTTGATTGTCTGAACACTTGTATTTAATTATTTATTTTAAACGGATCAAATTTTATACCGCGTGATTACTAACTATTTGAGGGGATATTGTTTTTAACAAAAAAATATTTAATTTGATTTTGTTTATTAACTTTTTATATATATTTGAATTTGAATTTATTTAATTTTGTTCATATTATTCCTAAATGGTCGTGTCCCTTTAGAATTGGTGTTGGTGTTGAGTTTTATTGCACTATTTTCGTTGGTGAGAACCATAGTGAAAACTCAGTTTTATTGAGTTTTATGTTAAGTTTATGTGGAATTTATTTGGTTAGATGAGGTGAATTAAGTTTGTTATACTTTTTTTGTTTTGCATAATAAGGAAAGTTTCTTAAGCAATTTCTAAAATAATGAATTAAGAAGAAAAAGTGAAACGATTTTTTTTGGTTTTCTTGTTTCCAGTTCATTTTTTATTGTGTAGAATTTGACTCAATTTTCTAATTGTGGTTTGAATCAACACTAATTATGACTTGTGTATTTTGTTTTTGTTTTTATATGTAGAATAATATCAAGGAAAAAGATAAAAGTAATGATGTAAATGATATATTATTTTTAGCTGATGACTTAATGATGAATTTCAAGAGGATAAGGATAATGTGGTGATGAATCTCATGTAGATGATGATGAATTATAAGATAAATTTAAATCAGTTGGATGATTTTTACTAACGAATGTTTTTTTAAGAATTGTAATAACTATTAAAGTTTCAAAAAATTATATAATGTATCATTTTATCTATAAATATGGATTGGAATTGATGTATGTATTCAACTTTCATAACATAACTTTTGAGAAGATTTTTTTGGTTGATTATATCACAAAATTAAAAACAATGTCTATATTATATAGGTATTGTAAAAAAAGTCTACTAAATATAGCAATACTTAAAATACGTTGTCTTAAAGGCTACACAAAAGTGTTTTGTATTCTCTTAGTGTTACAAGATGAGGAAACTTCAGGAGCAAGCAACAACAAAGATGCAAGTGACAAGAGTATAACTGACTAACCAAAAGTTAGTTACACAGCTGATAGTTAGTTAGGGCATTTGTTCTTGTATGTACATTACATAGTAGCTATCATGCACATTCACTATTGCATATATAAACACTTTGTAATAGATCTTTCCTTTCAATGAAGATAGACACTCTTTCTTTCAATTCATAATATGGTATCAGAGCCTGGTTTAAGATCCGGTGGGCCACCTTCTATGGTTTCCGCTATCGGGCCACCCACCGTTTATTTCCACGATTCAGTTGTCTAGTCCTGGGCGTGAGGGGGTGTGTTAAGAGTCCCACATCGGACAATATATGGCCTGAAGCAGGCTAGCAGAAAATGGCATGAGAGATTAACAACTTTCCTCATTCAACATCACTTCAAACAAGCCACTGCTGATGTTTCCTTGTTCATCAAGCAAACCCAACATACGTTCACCATCATGTTGGTATATGTGGATGATGTCATCTTGGCTGGGAACTCCTTACAAGAAATGCAAGGCATCAAGGAGAAGTTACACCATGAATTCCAAATCAAGGACCTCGGGCAGTTGAAATATTTCCTTGGGATTGAGGTAGCTCATTCAAAGTTTGGCATATCTCCTTGTCAAAGGAAATATTGTCTTGATCTCTTAGACTATTTACAATGGTTTCCAAATTCAACACCCTACTTTTTCACTTTTTATACTCCACATCATCTTCTCTCTCTTCCACCTAATAATTCAACACACATTCAACTTTTACTCACTACAATAGTTTTGTTTAATAAAATTCAACACCCTACTTTACCACCATTCACAACACACTAAAAATTCAAATAGTCACAACAACCAATAGGATTTTGCAAAATATTGTATGTGGCCCCCACTCTCATTCATTCAACATGTTGAATTCTTTCAACACAAAGTAATCCACATCATATTAAACAAGCTATTAAACATACCATTGCATGAATTCAACAGTTGAAAAAAAATTTCAACACCCCCATTGTACATAGTCTTACAAGATTCCACTCTATTATCTGCTAAGCCTGTATCTACTCCCTCTGATCCATCTTCTAAAATGCATCAAGATTCTAGTGGTCCATACCATGACATTTCCTCTTATAGAAGACTTATGGGAAAACTTCTCTATCTTAATGCCACCAGACCTGACATAACCTTTTGTACTCAGCAGCTTAGTCAGTTTTTGTCAGCACCATCTATCAACCATTTCAATGCAGCCACTAGAGTGTTAAGATATTTGAAGTCATGTCCTGGGAGGGGTATGTTCCTACCAAGAGATTCTCAACTAACCTTACAAGGTTATTCAGATGCAGATTGGGCTGGATGTTCAGATACTAGAAGATCCATCTCTGGTCAATGTTTTTTCCTTGGAAGATCACTTATTTCCTGGAGGACTAAGAAATAATTAACTGTTTCAAGATCTTCAAGTGAGGCAGAATATCGGGCACTCGCAGCTGCTACTTGTGAGTTGCAGTGGATTACATACTTGCTTAAGGATTTACATGTTGAATGCCAAAGGATGCCAGTGTTATATTGTGATAATCAGAGTGCTTTACACATTGCTGCCAATCCTGTGTTTCATGAAAGGACCAAGCACTTGGAAATAGACTGCCACATCGTGAGAGAAAAGATGTTGAATGGATTGATGAAATTATTGCCATGCACGTCAAAGGATCAGCTTGCAGACTTCTTCACTAAACCACTATTGCCTCAACCTTTCAATAGCTTGCTATCCAAGTTAATGATGCTCGATATCTATCAGTCATCAACTTGTGGGAGGGTGTTACAAGATGAGGAAACTTCAGGAGCAAGCAACAACAAAGATGCAAGTGACAAGAGTATAACTGACTAACCAAAAGTTAGTTACACAACTGGCAGTTAGTTAGGGCATTTGTTCTTGTATGTACATTACATAGTAGCTATCATGCACATTCACTATTGCATATATAAACACTTTGTAATAGATCTTTCCTTTCAATGAAGATAGACACTCTTTCTTTCAATTCATAATACTTAGTTTAAGTGCCTATGCTTGTTAATGGTAGGGTTCTTCAAATCCAACTCAATTTTAATAAAAACTGTACACCGATAAAAAAACCAAAAATTATAAAAAAAAAAAAAAAACTAAAATTTATTAGATGTGTTTGAATGTATTTTGTGAAAACCTCTCAATTCGAATCGATTGTTGGATTGATTTCAAAATCAAACCGAATTAGTTAAACAATTTTCATTCAACTCTTTTGGTAAACTCGTGTTGATTTAAAAAATACAATAAAAATTAAATTTACTAACTAAAAACAAATTTGATGAAAACTTATTCCAAATCAAATGATAAAATATTTATTTACTCTTTTATATAAAATATCACAAGGCCCTCCTTGTGAAAAACAAAATTACAAGGCTCTTCTTAATATTTTATTAAGTAGTTTTGAGATTGATTATAAACTACAAAAATATATATATATATATAAACGTTAAAAAAATTTAGAATAATTAATAATAGGGTTAAATAAGTTTTTAGTCCCTATAAATATGGCAACTTTCAATTTTAGTTCCTCTAAAATTTTTTTTTAAACAATGGTCCTCGCAATATTTTTCGTCCCTATTTTTAGTCTCACCCGTTAAATTTCACTAACGGAGGTTTACGTGGCACGCCACATGTAACGCCACGTCAATTAAAGTCAATACTAATTAAAAGTAGATAGATTGCGGGGGTTTTAAACCCCTTTAAATAACTTAAAAATAATAAATTATTTACAAGCAATTTTTACCACTATCTTGGGTAAAGAATCCACCTTCCATGGCAGAACTTGAAGCAGCAGTATGTATGACTTTGCTGAACATGTTCATGGCTTGGAACTTGTAATGCCATGCAAGGATGACAAATGTATGTGATTTAATCTAATGAAGTGTATGGAACTCAATACCAAAAATAGTTGGGTTGCAGACCAGATTATGCTTCCAAATCAAAGGTGCCCTGCATCACTTTCTATATCTCTTGGAACCGATTACAAATTACCAAATAATCGACAAAAAGAACTGAGCAGGTGAAGCAAGGAAGGAAAATTTGAATGCTATTTCATTGCAGGGAAAATTATCAAATGTTTTTCTTTATGTATGTATGATCATATAAATTAAAATTTGAATGGTATTTCATTGCAGGGAATTGCTTCTAGATTTTTATAGTTCTAGTAATGGACGCAAGCCAACTCAAATTATTCTCTTCAGGTGTCATTCGATCACTGTTATGTTGGTTAGATATCTAGTCGTGTGTGTTCTTTAGGCTTACTAACTGTTTGTCGGTCAAATATTTTTTAACTAGAATGTTTTTGATAATGGCTATTATAATAGTTGTGATTACTACAACTATTAATGTATGGTAAGCTACTTGTATTTATTTGCAGAAATAATTGTGGTTACTTCAATATTTTCATTTTAGAACAATTTGATAGAAAGAAAACGAAGTTTAGTAAAATAATATAATTCTATTCAAAATTTTAATTTATATTTTCTCAAATGATTTTTGTTAATTGAAAGTATTAATCATTTAATTTCAATCTTTTTATTCTACTTTATCTATCTTTTATGAAATTATATATCACTTTTGAAATATTTTATATTGTATCAATTTATCAGTAAAACATAGTTTATTTCTTTTTATAATAACAAAGATGTACACAATTTTTTTTTATTATTTAACATCTTACTATATTTTTTCAATTATTTAATTTCTATGTTATACCATTAATAAAATATAATTAATATAGTAAATCAAATTTTTTTCTCACTTTATAAAATAAAAATTAATTTTTAAATATGTATTAATCCAGGAAAATATAACACTTTAATTTTAGCTTTTCTAAATAAATTATTTGCTTTTTATCGTTATGTCATTTTACTTTGGTTTAATATTCTTTTTTTTTTTCAATAAATTCGAGCATCATTTTAATCTCTTATTTTAAAAATATATATTCATTTCTTAGATTTCAAAATATATTATATTAATTTTTATCTAATTAACAATAAATTTAACAACTGATTTCTGATTTTTTTTGTCAGTTGTTAGATGTAAAGAATTTACATAGTATATTTTGGACTATTTTGAAGATTTAAGAGATTAATATAATTTTTTAAATTAATCAATCAAAAGAACTTTAAAATTAACATACATGACAAAAAAAAATGAATGAGCTGATTGATTTAGTTTTCTAAAACAATTTTTAGTTTTTATAATTTAAAAATAATAAAACTTGTTTGATAGTTTAATTTTAAAATTATAATATATTTTAGAAGTTTTAGGTTTTGATTTTGAGTTTTGGAA
Organism: Vicia villosa; assembly: GCF_029867415.1. NCBI lineage: Eukaryota > Viridiplantae > Streptophyta > Magnoliopsida > Fabales > Fabaceae > Vicia > Vicia villosa. Next base: position 1,159,564 of record NW_026705088.1, on the reverse strand, counting down.
ATTAAAAAGAGAAAAAATAAGGAAAATTGATACAATTTTTATTAATGATAAATTCGTACTCTCTACAACTTTAAAATAATTTTTAAAAAAAGGACTACCAAACATTTATCTTTTTATTTTTTTCTTCAAAACCCTTTTTCAAAATTAATTACAAAATAATTTTTAAAAACTAAAAATTAAAACTCATTTAAAAAACCCTAAGTCTTTTACTTTTGTTTTAGGTTAACCCTTTATTTTAATTAAATATTTTAATTAATGTGTGATAGTTTAAATTGGTATAGATATGAGGATATACCATAGATTATAGATATGCTAAAAGGGGAAAAAAAATCTACCGAGTAACTTTGTTTTTGATAATCTCACTACTCTTAATAACTAAGTTGCAAGTGGGAGTGCTAGTCTCATGGTAGGACCCATATAGTAAAAGCAAGCCAACCACAATTGACAATATTTATTTCTCATCTGATGAAATCCATTGTATCATAACCTAACCAAAAGACGACAATTCGTACGTAAAATCTTAGTTTTTGTTCCTTGTCATTTGAAAGTAGATTAACCCCATCAATGAAGTAGTGGAAGTATAAAAATATAAAAAAGTGTGTTTACTATCTATAGAAAAATAAAAGAGTGTGGTGTGGTGGGAATATATTTTGCAACAAAGCTTAAGCTAGTGTGCGTTAAAATAAGGTGTGCTTTACAAAGCTAGGACACCAAATTCGCAAGTTGTGTAATTATAGTGATTTCTTATTGGTCTTCTTTTCTTAGTACTATTTATTATCTTATCTTCTAATTCGCAACTGTTTGCAGCCATCATTATCACCATTAAACATTAGGTAGACCCATTTAAACAAAGTCAAGTCAAGCATATCTCACTCATATAAATATAACCAGCTAGATAACACAAAGCATCAAGGATATCGAGGTGACACAATTGTCCAAACAAAGTAAAACAAGCCATCTATATATTCAAATTTCAAAATAAAATATATAACTTACCATTAAAAGGACCTGCCATCTCATAGACTTTGGACTAGCCATCTCATTTTTGTAAGAGAATTTCTGGGTAGATCCACCTATGGGGAAAATCTTCCGCGAAAATTCCGAAATACCCCTGTTTCGGAGATGCATCTCTGAAGTAAATTTTTTTAGATTTTTCTAAATTTTGGAGATGCATCTCCGAAATAAATTTTTTTAAATTTTGGAGATGCATCTCCGAAAAAAAATCCCAAAAATTGAGATTTTTATTAATTCGAAGATGCATCTCCGAAAAAACCTCAAAAAAAACTTTTTCGGATATGCATATCCGAAAAAATCCTAAAAACTAAAAATTCTAGGATATTAATTAATTCACATATCATAAATTTGATATAATTTATGAGTTATAAATAATAATAATTATATATTTATATTCTGATTTATATTTTAAAATATAAAATAATTTTAATTACAAAAAAATTAAAATAATTCCAATTATTAAATGTAGTTATAAATAATTCCAATTCATGTTTCTACGGTTGATAATAATAATGAAATAGATCAAGTAGTAGTAATAATAATAATAATAATAATAATGATAAAAAAACATTTTTCAAAATTAATTATGTTAAAAAAATCATTTTTCATAATTAATTATGATAAAAATATCATTTTTTATTTAGTTAAAAAAAATTAAAAGAAGATTTTGTCTTAATTTTATTTAGTGAATAAATTTTATATTTAATTTTATATAATTCAAAATTTACTTATGAAATTAGAATGTTTTTAATTTATATCAGTTAGTAAAATAATTTTTAACTTTAAAATTGTTTAGGAAATTTTGTTTATAAAATGATTTTTATAATTATAAAATTGTTTTTGAAAATTAATTTATAAAATGATTTATCATAAGAAAAATAGAAAATAAATATTTTTATTATTAATTTTTTATTTAAAAATAAAATGTTAATTTAAATATTTATTAGGTTAATATTATTATTACATCTTAATTATAATGGTATATATATTTAATAATATATTTTAATTAATACAATTAATTATACAATTGATTCACCTTGATTTTAATTTTTTAATAATTAAGAGAATTTCTTCGGAAATGCATATCCGAAACATTCCAAGATAAAAAATTAGAATACTTTGGATATGCATCTCCGAAGACACCCCCTCTCAAAAAAAAAAAAGATGATTTTGGAAATGCATCTCCGAAAACACTTTTTTTTTGTGTTCTCGGAAGTGCATTTCCGAAATCAACTTTTTTTCAAAGAAAAAGTGATTTCGAAAATGCATTTTCGAAATAAAGGGGCATTTTGGGGTTTTCAGTACGGGTGACCAAGAAGTCTAGGGGGTCAATAAAGATATTCTCTTTTTGTAATCTTCCTTTTACATTAGGACCATAATGTGCTTGATGACAGGGGATCCACTCCTCAAAAGCATCTAATGGCTCTCTGGAATCCTCAACTGAAGGATAGCATATAGTTATTCCTCCTTTCTATATAAAGGAATGACGCCAATTTAGGTAGGGTTTTCAAATTCAATTTCGATTTACTCATCTCCCTCACTTACTAACTTAAGCGTCGAAGGACTAACTTTGTAGGTACACACCCTCTTCGCCGCATCAAAAGCTTTTCTCTGCCGTTGCTTTCGAATTCCTCCCGAGTTCTAGTTCCTAAAATTGGAATAGTGGTATTGTCTATGAGAATCGACTCCTGAATCATACCTTTTCTATGATTCTCAATTCGGTCTTCAAGTCTTCCGTTCGAAGTCTTCTCGATAACTGAATAGATATCCTTTGAGATTGAACGCGATGATCCTTTACCTTTGGTTCAATCAAACTTCATATCAACTTCATTCCGTTAGATCCACAGATCTTGACATTCTTCATCTTCGAAGCAATGGTCCGATCTAAAGCAACTCATTCCGCCACAACGTGAAATGCTACTTTAGGCGATGCAGTTGCGGCACAAATAACGGTCAATCAACCTACTCCGCCTCGTCCACCAGGCGTGACACATCCAGGAACAGAGGCTCCTCCTCATCCAGACCTGGTTTTAACTCCTTAGATAGCAAGGACTTTCCAAGCATCACCGCTTAGAACTCAAATCCATCTCCAAACTACGCAATGTAAGGTGTCGCCTGGTTTCCAACAGCTTCAAACGAATCTCGATGCTCAAAGTGCCAACGAGTTGTTGAACGGTATCTACAACATTGTTCGACAACAAACTTCACATGCAATGGAAGAAAGACTATCTAGGCTTGAGGAAAGCCTTCATAATGCTCCCTGCGCATGAACATTATCCAATAAGTGATAAATTAAAGTATCTCCGTTTCCACAAGGGACACATCCACAATATCGACGATTGGATTCTACTAAAGTACCCTATTGAAGCACTGATTAAAAAGGTTCGACTGATCAAATATATCAAAGGTGGAAAACAAGAGAGGGAATATTACCCTATGGGGAAATCCCCTTCAGAGGCACTAGAGGCAAACCCAAGGAGGAAAATAAAGGAAAACGCCAGAATATTGCGGCCATTATAGGAGGAGCACCTCGGTAAAACATCTCCTTAAAGGAGAGAGTGAAGAGAAAGATTGTTGCAATGATGGTGGTACAAAAAAAATAAGGGATCCCTTCAACAAAAAATTCTCGACCGACCTATGTTGGGGTTCCGAGACTCTGAAAAAAATAGCGTGTATCTACAATGAAATGTTCCCATTGGTGATCACTGCAACCATCAAACAGTTTGACGTATCATGATTGAGCCCTTCAAGCAACGCTGTTCAAGAAAAGGGCTTGTGAGCAATTAACACTCAATTCCTAGTCATCCCTTGCAAGAGCCTTTACAATTGCATCCGGGGAAGACCTTTCACGGAAGTGCTAGACGTTGTAGCCTATTTGGTCCGTCTAAAGCTCAAATACGCCAACCTCTATGGTGAGACTATCGTTATTCGCACTAACCTTGAATGAGCTAAATGAATTCATGATTCAATCTGGGGGGCCATGAAGAGGGCACAACCATGGAGATCATCATGATATCTCTTAATGACTAGCTCAAGAACATGGGCACCCAACCACTAAGATGTGGGTGAACAAGAGAAAATTGATAACATGAATAAGCGGCATATAGCCCGCCTGATTATATTTTTCTCTCCCTTTTGTATAAATTCACATATTTTTATAAACATCCATATGACATGAATGTGTGATTTTCTACTATGAATGAAATTGTACATATTCTAAAATGGTTGTGCCTCTTTGCTTACAAACAGTAATAGAAAACCCTGAGGCACGAGCGACAACACTTGATGCTCGGACTAAAAGAACATAAGAGTGTTGTCGAAGATGCTTTGCATGTTCAACTACAACAAGCAATTCTCCATTGCACGAAGCACGCATAAAAAAATCAGGGGTGATGTCACAGACACTTAGCACACGCGACTATAAAATCAATTTCCCACGTGAATACACACATTTATGCATATCTGACCCCCCTTTCGAATCTAGCCAATCCAAGGGCATTGGCGGTGGTGCACGAAGAGCTTCCACCTTGGACTGAGCCTCGACTCAGGATCAGGGATGGGGATCCTACCCTTGGCCGAGGAACAGTCCTTTGTGACATCCAATAGAACTCGAGGGAAGACCTCATAGAGAAAGCGCGAAATCCAAAGTTTTGCACTCAGGATCTTGCCTACACACCTTATACATGTAACTTAAACACACGATAATACAACAAAAGGAATACTTACAAGCAAATATCTTTCCATTATAGAAATGCTTCATATACAATAAAAAAGAGAGGAGTAAGGGTCTACTCAAAGAAAGAAATGATTTTCCCATCCTTGAGCATCTGGTTCGGCCGAATCTGCTCTTTTGATATAAGCAAAGGATAATGAAAGTGTTCTATTTGTTGCTAAGCATTCTTAAAGAATTGTGAAACCATCCCAAGGCCAACTGACGTACACTCTTTCAGACTTCAGTTCTTCTTGAGCTACCAACAAAGACGCGTGGGCATACAATATATTTTCCAATGTAAGGGTGAAAGTGCTTTCCTTTCTCCCCATTGTCCTTACCAAGTGATGCACCCGACCGAACAAGGTGCCAAGAAGATTAAGGGGGGCCAAAGTAATGCTTATATCCCTGAAAGTGACATAAGCTATTTGAATTTCTTCCAAACACTTGTATTGTTGGAAAGTCAAGACCAAAACGCTTTCTTCTAGCCAGAGTTTCTCTTTAAGTTCCCGGTAAGACCAAAAGGCAGTCTAACGGCCATACCCTCCAAGAGCTAAAGAGAGTGAGGCTCACTGGGAAGACTGGGCCAAGTTCATCAACACTTGTTCCAAGACTAGATATGCACAATCCTCATCAAAAACCGAATTTCCTTGTTCACTAGATGGATCGAATCCTGACCCAAAAGTGACCGGTGGACCTGGAACGACGACTGGAGCACCAACACTCCGAGGAGGTTCCAAAGTTAAGGAAGGGCCAACCCCAGTGCTGCACATCTTTGTTCTCCAATTGAAAAGTCAAAGTTGTACTTCATCCTTCATCGTACATGTATATAATTGTGATCAATGTCAATGGTAAACACTCTAGAAACAATTAATAAAGGTTAAACAACCGAAAGAGTTCCCAAAGCTTACCATAAGTGACTTTCAGACCTTCTCGAGTGTGAGTGTTGGGCACCAATTGAAAAACAATGAAGCACTTTGAGCATTTCTTGTCAACCTCCACTGAAGGGACACCACCTTCTAGATAACACATACTACTAATGAAGCCTACCAACTGTTTCTTATGATATAGATCTTCTTGTGTATTTGATAACACGATTTTATATCGTATATTTAGCTTGAAATCCATAGATATTTATAGCATTTTCCGTTTATTATATTGATTTATTATGATATTACGCGAGTTTTTGCTTTGTTTCAGGTTTTACACTCTTATTATGACTATTTGTGAAAAGGAGAAGAAATGGAGCTAAAACGACCACTATTTATGCCTAAAAGATGAAAAATGGGTGCTGAAGTAAAAAGGGAGTGCAAATAAGGCCCAAATGTGCTAAAAGAGACCCAAAGGCCCAAAGAAGCAATCCAGCCCACGAAGGAACCATTTGTGAGTGGCCCAACTAAATGCTGCAAAGAGCAGACGCACGTCTCCACGTCTCATTAGCCACGTCAGCAAAAGGGAGACGCACGTCTCCAGTCCCCTACATTCTCTCCACTTGAGACGCACGTCTCAAGTCTTCAACGAAGCTTCCCCAAGAATCGGAGACGCACGTCTCCAAGTCCAAGTCTGCTGGAGCTCCTCTTTTCACGCAATCCAACTGCAAAGCCTCGCCTATAAATAGAGGCAGATACTTCACTTTAACCTGTCCGATTTCCTGCTAACGAAGTGCTGCCGAAATTGTACCGTGCATTATATTTTCTGCCTTCCTTTAATTCAAACAGTTATTTTCTCACAACGATTTCTACACCGGAAGTTGTTGTGAACCTTTTATAAATCTAGCCTTACGTTAGATTTATCGCCTTTTATTTTTCTTGTTTTATTTTCCGTCCGTTTAAATTCCGAAGAACGATCCAGCCAACCTGTGGTGGAAGTTCAGTACTCGAAGATTCAGTTTCAATTTATTTAATTCAGGTTTAATATTTACTGCCTTTATTTATATATTTACTTGCATGATATATTATATGCCTATTAACATGTCTTTTATTACAAGCCGAATTAATTTATGCATGCTTAACTGTATTAATATGTCTGGCTAAATTACTAAGGTATCGGTATGTAAAGTAAGTTAACCGTAGGGATCCGAAATAAATTGGCTTAATTATGTTTTGTTAATTATCACCTGTTTATGGTTTGTATGTCTAATTTAATTAGTAAGTCTTAAGAATAATAGAGCGAAAGTTTGAGGTCTTAAGACGGTCAAAGGTTAAAATCAATAGAGCGAAAGTTTGAGATATTTAACTGGATAGTAGACATAGGACATTAGTTTTAAGGATGGCGAAAGCGTATTAAAACTAATTGGGACTTATTTATTTTCAAATATTGTTTTTACACCCGAGCGGGATGGCGAAAGCGTACGTTAGGGATATTAGCATGTTCCGACACAAAGAGCGAAAGTTTGAGATTAGGAGATTTAAATAGATAACAACTTCATAAAACAGGCATTTTATTAATTACGTTGTTTCCAAAAAGCTCTTCTAAAATCTAATAGGATGGCGAAAGCGTACATTAGGATTAGGATAGTGATCTAAATCAACAGAGCGAAAGTTTGAGACGAGGATTTTTAACCAATTGAATTAGTAAAGATTTTTAATTAAATTATGCAAAAGCCAATGGACCTTCGGATCACCTTAAGTTAAACGAAATACATACTGATATCTGTCTTTTATTATATTCTTTATTATTCATAATCACTCTCCCTTAGGAACAATCGAAATATTAGTAGCCCTAGCTTTACATAGTAACCTTAGATAACGGTAGATCGATTCATAGTCCCTGTGGATTCAATATCTTTTAAAACTACACGACACGACTGTGCACTTGCAGTCATCAGATTAATAGACACGTAAAGTCGCGATCAAGTTTTTGGCGCCGTTGCCGGGGACTATTTAAGTCGATATCGTAACTCACTGTTACACCGTAGAGACTAGGACAATTCTTTCCTTTCTTTCTGAACGATTGTATGCCAAATACTCGTTCACAAGGAGGAGATTTAATACAACGAATTAACGAGATCGAACGTTTCATTAACGTCAAACGTCAAGCTCGCAATCTTCCCGAAGTAGCACCAATTCCGATTAATCAGGAATTGACTTTTACTGATCAAATTAATCAAATCACCCCAAAGTTAGAGATGGCTGCTCTTCGTCCTCTTAGAGACTATGCCGCTCCTTCGCGCGCTGAACCGCACTCAAGTATCGCACCACCTGCGATTGAGGCAAACAATTTCGAGCTGAAACCTTCGTTGGTCCAAGCTGTTCAACAGAATCAATTCTCTGGAAGCCCTGCAGATGACCCCAACCTCCATTTATCTGTGTTCGTGTAATACGCCGACACTGTCAAAGCTAACAACGTTAGTTCCGAAGCTATTCGATTACGTCTCTTTCCTTTCTCCTTGAGAGATAGAGCTAGAGCGTGGCTTCAATCACTGCCTTCTAATTCCATAACTACATGGGATGAATTGAAGAGAGTATTCTTAGCGAGATACTTTCTGCCTAGCAAAACTGCTATGCTAAGAGGTCAAATCAACGGATTTACCCAGAAAGATAACGAATCTCTCTTCGAAGCTTGGGAACGTTACAAGGACATGCTTAGACTATGCCCTCATCATGGACTCGAACCATGGCTGATCATCCATACTTTCTATGGTGGTCTCCTATATAACACTAAAATGACTATAGATGCCGCTGCTGGCGGAGCATTAATGGACAAACCCCATGATGAAGCATACAACCTCATAGAGAACATGGCACAAAACCATTACCAATGGGGTGGAGAACGAGCCGCTCTAGAGAAAGCCCAAACCAAAGGAGGAATGTACGAAATAAGTGGTATAGACCGCGTTAACGCTAAAGTAGACGCTTTAACTCAAAAGATCGAGAACTTAACCATCACTCCTTCAGCCACCGCTGCTGCTGTAACACCTAACTGTGAGATTTGTGGATTGACTGGACACGCAGTTGCCGAATGTCAACTCTTGACTGGAGTCCCATCTGATCAAGTAAACTATGCTCAAGGAAACCCTTATTCTAACACGTACAACCCTGGATGGAAAAACCACCCGAACTTTTCTTATAAAAACAACAACGCGTTGTATGCGCCTGGACAAGCACCTGCTGTACCACCTGGCTACCAAAAAGCGCCTGTAGCTGCTCAAAACACCCCTAGGAAGTCAAATCTAGAAATCATGATGGAAAATTTTATAACTTCCCAACAACAAACCAATAAGGACTTCCTAAATCAAAACATCCACAATAGCGAGCAACTAAAACAACTATCGAACAAAGTAGATGCCTTAGCTACGCATAACAAAATGTTAGAAACTCAAATCTCACAAGTAGCTCAACAACAAGCACCTACTGCTGCCCCTGCTGGCACGTTTCCTGCTCAACCACAACCTAATCCTAAAGGACATGCGAACGCGATAACACTACGAAGTGGAACGAACTACGATGGACCCATTGATCCTAGAACTCAAAACGCGCCCATGTCACAACAAGAGCCAAAGGAAACCCAAAAGACATCAACTGATGATCAAACTGCTAAGACCAATGAGAGCAACAACGAAGTGGAACCTGAAAAAGAGAAACCTTACGTTCCACCACCACCTTATAAGCCACCAATTCCTTATCCTCAGAGATTAGCTAAATCAAAAACCGAAGCGCAATTTAAAAGATTTGTAGAACTTCTGAAACAATTAAACATAACCATACCGTTCACAGAAGCCATAACTGAAATGCCTTCGTACGCTAAATTCCTAAAAGAAATCCTATCAAACAAAAAGAAACTCGAGGATAACGAAACCGTAACACTTACCGCCGAATGTAGCGCTATAATCCAAAATAACATGCCTCCAAAAACTGAAAGATCCTGGTAGTTTCTCTATACCCTGCGTAATAGGTAAAACCATCATAGAGAAAGCCCTGTGCGATTTAGGAGCCAGTGTTAGTTTGATGCCTCTTTCAACCTGTAAGAAACTAAATCTGGGTGAGCTTAAGGCAACGAGAATGTCTCTTCAATTAGCTGACCGTTCAGTCAAATACCCTGTAGGAATGTTAGAAAATATCCCTGTTCGTGTAGGTCAATTCTACATCCCAACTGACTTCATCATTATGGATATCCAAGAAGATTCTAACATCCCGATCATACTAGGAAGACCATTCTTAGCAACCGCTGGTGCAATCATAGATGTCAAGCGAGGAAAGCTTACTTTCGAAGTAGGAGAAGAGAAAATAGAATTTATTCTTTCCCAATTCCTAAAAGCACCCTCTATAGTTGACACATGCTGCTCTGCCGACATAATCGACGAGTGTGTTAATGAAATAAAATTCGAACCAGATAAGGAAACCGAGATCCTAAAAATTCCTATACCGCCAATCTTTGAAGATGACAACTGGCGTGGGGAATATCAAGATGACCATCTGAGTGAATGTTTAGCTTTAACCCCTGATCCAATACCCGGACCGAAGAAACCTGCTATAGAACTGAAAACACTTCCTACCGATCTTAGATACGAATTCCTAGACGAAGAACGTAATCGACCAGTTATAGTTAACGCTGATTTAGGACAAACCGAGACTGTAAAATTACTTACTGTCCTGAGGAAATACCCAACCGCTTTAGGATATAACATATCAGATTTGAAAGGAATAAGTCCTTCCCTCTGTATGCACCGCATTATGCTCGAAGACGATTGTAAAACTTCTAGAGAACATCAAAGGCGAATAAATCCTATTATGAGCGATGTGGTTAAAAAGGAAATCCAAAAACTGCTAGAAGCCGGAATAATATATCCTATATCCGATAGTAAATGGGTTAGTCCTGTTCATGTCGTACCAAAGAAAGGAGGAGTTACTGTAATCACTAACGTAAAAGGCGAATCTGTAGCACAACGTACCCAAACTGGATGGAGAATGTGCATTGACTATAGGAAGCTAAACAAAGCTACCCGAAAAGACCATTTCCCTTTACCTTTCATAGATCAAATGCTCGAACGCCTAGCTAAACACTCGCATTTCTGTTATCTGGATGGATACTCCGGATTTTTCCAAATTCCTATCCACCCTGACGACCAAGAGAAGACCACATTTACCTGTCCTTATGGTACATTCGCTTACAGACGAATGCCTTTTGGGCTTTGCAATGCACCCGCGACCTTCCAAAGATGCATGATGGCAATATTTGCCGACTTCCTAGATGGAATAATGGAGGTCTTTATGGACGACTTCTCTGTCTGTGGAGGAAGTTTTGAAAAATGCCTAGAGAACCTTGAATTGGTACTTAAACGATGCGTAAGCGTAAACCTAGTCCTTAATTGGGAAAAGTGCCACTTCATGGTTCGACAAGGAATTGTACTTGGACACATCGTATCTGATAGAGGGATCGAAGTAGATAAAGCCAAAATCGAAATTATCGAAAACCTTCAACCTCCCAAAACTGTTAGAGAAATAAGAAGTTTTCTAGGACACGCTGGTTTTTACCGACGTTTCATTAAGGATTTCTCTAAAATAACCAAAACCTTAACTGAATTACTAATGAAAGACGCCGAATTTATTTTTACCGATAAATGCACTGAAGCATTTCATACGCTTAAACGAGCATTAATCTCTGCACCAATTATGCAACCTCCCGACTGGAATGAGCCTTTCGAAATAATGTGTGACGCGAGCGATTATGCTGTAGGAGCCGTTCTAGGGCAAAGAAAAGATAAGAAACTACATGTCATATATTATGCGAGTAGAACTCTAGACGAAGCTCAAATGAATTATGCCACGACAGAAAAATAATTATTAGCTGTCGTATTTGCATTAGACAAGTTCCGTTCTTACCTGGTAGGAGCCAAAATAATCATATACACTGACCACGCTGCCATTAGGTACCTCCTAACCAAGAAAGACGCCAAACCGAGACTTTTGAGATGGATTCTGTTACTACAAGAGTTCGACCTGGAAATTAAAGATAAAAAGGGCACTGGAAATGTCGTAGCAGATCACCTCTCTCGATTGGAAAATCTGAAACCCGAACAAGTACCAATTGACGATGATTTCCCTTATGAAAGACTCATCGCTCGGTTAGAAGCCAATGAATTCGAACCATACCATCCAAACGCTGAAACCAACAAATTAGCAGAAATAGCTAGCCCGCTCTGACACACCTTGGTATGCAGATTTCGTAAACTACCTAGCTGCTGGTGTGCTTCCTCCTGATCTAAGTTACCAACAGAAGAAGAAATTCTTCCATGACCTAAAACATTACTATTGGGACGACCCACTCCTGTTCAAAAGAGGCCCCGATGGAATCTTTAGACGTTGTGTACCCGAGGAAGAAATAGGAAGTATAATAACACACTGCCATTATGCACCGTGTGGAGGACACCATAGCACATCTAGAACCTGCGCCAAAATCCTTCAATCTGGACTCTTCTGGCCCAATCTATGGAAAGATGTTTATTTTGTTGTACTAAACTGTGATAGATGCCAATGAACCGGAAACATTTCGAGACGCGATGAAATGCCTCAAAAGGGCATTCTGGAAGTAGAAATATTTGACGTCTGGGGAATAGACTTTATGGGTCCGTTTCCGTCATCGTTTGGAAATCAATATATACTCGTAGCCGTCGATTACGTTTCAAAATGGATAGAAGCTATCACTTCTCCTACAAACGATACACGAGTAGTTATCAAACTCTTCAAAAACGTCATCTTTCCTAGGTTCGGTGTGCCTAGACTAGTAATTAGCGATGGTGGTTCCCATTTCATTTCAAGAATACTTGAGAAACTCCTTCGAAAATATGGAGTAAATCATCGAATAGCTACACCATACCATCCACAAACAAGCGGACAAGTAGAAGTATCTAACCGCGAAATAAAACAAATATTGGAGAAAACTGTTGCTATATCTAGAAAAGATTGGTCAACCAAGCTAAGTGAAGCTTTATGGGCTTATAGAACAGCTTTCAATACTCCAATAGGAACTACCCCATTCAAACTCGTTTATGGAAAATCATGCCACCTCCCGGTAGAGTTAGAACATAAAGCTTATTGGGCCATTAAGAACTTAAATCTAAACTACACCGCCGCTGGTGAGCAACAACTTCTAGACATAAACGAATTAGAAGAACTTAGACAAGACGCTTACGAAAATGCCAAAATCTATAAAGAGAGAACGAAAAAATGGCACGACAAGCGTATATCTAGGAAAAATTTTAGCATAGGCGATAAAGTACTTTTGTTTAATTCTAGACTAAAATTATTTCCTGGGAAGTTACGATCTAGATGGTCTGGCCCTTTCGAAATAACTAACATATTTCCGAGCGGAGCGATAGAAATCAAAGGAGAAACCGTCAAACCTTTTGTCGTAAATGGGCAACGTCTTAAGTATTACCATCATCTCGAACACGATAAAAACATCGAACTTTTTAAACTTGACGAGCTGCCCGCTCATTCGAAAAAATAGCTTTCTATTTTTAAAATCGTCGAGCTTACGACATAAAACAAAGCGCTTGGTGGGAGACAACCCACATTTATTTATTATTTTATTTTATTTTTATTTTTATTTTTAACCTTTTATTTTCATTTAAATAATCTATTCTATTTTGAATTATTTTAATTTTAATTATTTTTACATTTTTTTCCTACATTTTATAATAACTACTATAATTATAACTGCTATCTTAATTCGAGAAAATATTCCTTTTTTTTATAATTATATTTATTATTTTAATTTGTTACATTTTTATATTATTTTTATTTTTATTTTTCTTCCTTTTAAATCAACACTAGCCTAGTTCTAACTTAATCTTAATATTTTCAACTTCTAGGTTTTCTTAACTACTAACTAAGATGCAAGAAGTCGATAATATGGAAGTTGTGTTCCGTGGTAGAGGACAAGAAGCAAGATTTGATAAGCTGGCTGAAAGACAAATGGATTTGACTTGCTACCCTCACCAACCGACTATGGTAAGACTTGGTATCGAAGAAAGCGTTCTACACCTGCTAAACCAAATTGGTTGGACTGGTTCTCACCTATTCCGCAAGTTTAGTACCTACCGGAAGCTCACTCTGGAATTCTTGAGTTCCCTGACCTATCTTCCTAACTGTGGACAAGGACTGAGAAAAGGAGTCATTCTCTTTAGACTCTTTGGTATGGAATTTAACTTTTGCATCCGAGATTTTACTGAAATGCTAGAACTACCTCATGGATCAGATGCATACACCAAAGTAGCTGAAGACAGCCTTGCGTACTGGGAGTTGGAAAGATATTGGGGCAAGATCACTGGAAATGATAACCCTGAAGAGAACGAATTCCAATCTGAGAACATCCATAACCCCGCTTTCAGATACTTCCACAAGATCATTGCTCATTACATCTTTGGTAAACCCGATAATGTCACTGAAGTTTCTAGAGAAGAGTTATTCATCATGTTCTGCTCCTCTCAGAATCGCCCGGTCAATGCCATCGCATTCATGCTAACGAACTTCGAGCGCATCACGCAAGACGAAGTTTCACCTATTAGGATCGGCGGATTTGTCACTATGATTGCTAATGCTATAGGAATGAGAATACCTTTGCTTAGATTGACACCTCTTGGTTCCCATAATTCTATGGACATTCATTTCTGCTTTAATCGAGGTATCATCGGTAACCTTGGACCTGATCAGTTTGATTTGCTCATCGATAACAAAGTATTGGATCAGTTCACCTTACCGAGTCTAAGGACGAGTGTGCACAACCCTGCTAACTGGCTTTACTATGGTCAGATTCCTGAGAGAGAACCCTCACCTGAAACCCCTCAAGCTTGTGAACATTTTGATGAGGAAATGCACGTATCAGAATCTGAGCCTGACACTCCTCCTGGATACTATGACCCTAATCCTGAAGACGAACCCATTCCTGATTATGAACCTCTTTCTGAAGATGAACCTATACCCGAGTATGAGCCTGAGACTCCTTCTGAAGATTCTGTTGACGATTACACTGTTGATATGACTGATGTCGAGCTCGAGCCACAACAACCCGCTGCATCCACCGCATCAGTGAACCAAAGAATGCCTAATCAGAACACACACGAGCAAGCCATCACTGCACTGCAACAAGATGTACAACATGTGCGCAACGAGCTACACACTTTGCAAATGCACTTCTTCGATTTCATCGACACCGTCAATGCTCAATTCGACGAAGTCTTCAAACACATTTACTCTAATGTGCACAACAACAGACGTGGCTAGATGTTACCGTTTAGATTTTTAGATTTTATTTCTAGTTTTAGTAATTTCAATTTCTAAGTTTAGATTTCACTTTCTGCACTTTTACATTCTATTCCTGTCAACACTCAGTACCAGTTTAATATTAAATGCAAAATTTTATTCATTACTGCTACTGTGTTATACTGCATTACTATTAACTGCTATGTATTCCTGTTTACCATATTTTTGCTGTTTATAGTATGATACAATGACACTGTACTGAGCTAGTATTCTGTATTAATGCTACTGTCAGAACTAGTCCACACCTGCACGCGTGAAACCCACTTACCTGAGCTAGGAGACGCACGTCTCCATTCATGTGGGACCAGCAGTCTGCACGCATAGGACAGGAGACGCGCGTCTCCATGCCTGTCCCCCAGCAGACTGGCTGCCTGAGACGCGCGCCTTCCCAAGGCCAGCAGTCTGCACTTTTGACCATGCAGAAGACTCTCTTTACTCCCCATTTTGAGTTTTGAATTTGAATTTCAAAATTCATCATTCAATCCTCTTCATTCTTCCCATTATTTCTTCCATTTAAACACCATAAACCTCATTCATCCTCCATCATTCACCTCTTTAACTCTACATCATTTCCCATTCTTCTATTCCATTCAAACTTCAAACACCACCATAATTCCATTTTAATTCCACATTAACCACACCATTTTCAAACCTCACTATAAAACCACACCACCACCACTCCTATTCTTCACAACCTCCATACCATTTTCTACTCTTCTATTCTCCATTCTAACTTTCTTTTCAAACTCACCATGCCTCCACGTTCAATCAACCGTAGTGTGCGTCCAGAGAGACCACCCCCTAACCTTAACAATATTATTTTCCGTGAAGACGACAACGATGCTCAAAGAACCAAATACCTCGCGTTCTATGAACGTTCGGTTGTTCCCACAAAATTTGTGAACATCGAATGTCTAGAAACTCTGGGCCTCATTGATGGTGTCACCCGTTTACTCACTAAATCTAGCCTACACCATCTTTGTGCCGAACCCGTACCAACTTACGAGCCGCTCGTCTTGGAGTTCTTGAGCTCTTTCAACTACGACACTCCTTTTGATCAACCACTCTCAACCGGTAGCATCCAGTTTCGGATGTTCAACCGTGAATATACTCTGGATCAAGAAGTAGTGGCTACGTACTTGCATTTTAATAATGCACCAAATGCTCTCCGCACAATTTTTCAAGAACTCAATGGTCGTTTATGGGAACAACATGCTTTCGACCTCTGGTTTAATCTCACTGGCGAAGTTCCTACTGGTTGGAGGGCTCTACATGCTTCTCACATTCAAAACCCCGCTATACGTTATTTTCAACGTGTTTTTGGGCATACTATTTTTGCGAGATCCAACAACCATAAGGTAAATCAGCATGAATTATTTTTCCTTTATTGTGCGTTAAACAATCTCCGTTTCAATGCCGCGCCTTTTATGCTCCAACACATCCAAAGCTGTGTCAACGCCCCCGCTATAAATCCCTTCCTGTTTGGCGGTATTATTACTTCCTTGGCCTGTGCCTTAGGTCTTGGTGATGAACTCATCTCCCTCTCTCATCTCATGATGCCTGCTCAATCACTCGACCTCACTTATTGCCGTGACTCCCACTTGGTTTCACCCCGCCATGATGGCCGATACACCTTGGTCGTCAACAAAGTTCTGATTCCTTATGTCGTCCTTCCATGCCCAGAAAGAATCAACATTCGTTATGTTCAGCATTGGAGGCTTATTGAAGACAATCCTCAAGACAACCAACCTGAACATCGTAATGAACCTATGGATGCAAATGAGGAAGAACTCAACCAAGGGCAAGCTGATGTCAACCAACCTCCTCAAAACAACCCTCCGCCTATCACTCTTGATGCCATGTATGCTGCAATTCAACGACAAGACCACCTTTTTCAAGCTATGCAAACAAACCAAAATGAAACACTGAGGCTTATTCGAGAGATGCAACAAGAGCACCGTGACTATGCTATTAGGAACGAAGGCCAATACACTGAAATTGCTACACAGTTGAATGATCTCTACATTCGTGTAGATGGCTCTCCTACTGATAGACGTCGCCGTGTTCGTACAAGAGGCGCAAGCAGTTCTCACAACCGCAACACTGAGGAGTAGTTCTCATGCATTGAGGACACAGCATCATTTAAGTCTGGGGGAGTAGTCGTATTACTTGATTTAGTTTTATTTCCTTTTAGTTTATTTCCTTTCCTTTTAGTTTATTTCCCTTCCTTGTAATGTTTTTCTAATTCAATAAAGAATATTTATGGAATTTCAAGTCTTATCTTTATAATTCCGTAGTTATTTCAATTTCTTCCATTTTCTTGAGCCATAACAAAATTTTTGCTCCTAAACGATAAAATGCAAAACCCCACACGTTCGAGAAATACGAAGCTACTCAAACACCAAATGCACAGAAATTGACCTAGATTCAAGTCAATATCCTTATTGTTCCAACACTCTAAAACCCCCAAGTATGCGTAACCGATTTGAATACCCTTTATACCGAAACCATCGACTTTAATTTTTGAAGTAACCCTTAGTAGTTTATTCTAGCAGTCGGCACCGTCTTAGATACAAACTACGCAGAGAGTCGATGAATATAAGTGTATGATCCTCATAATAATAATTATGTGCTTAACCGTAATAAGAAATGTGCCTACTAAGTAAGGTGATCCTCACAAGATCATTTAACCTAACGGTCGCAAATCTCAAATACAAAGAATTTAAAAACTCATTGTTGATTGGTTCAGAAGTCATCTGGTACTGAACTTGGTAGGAGGGACTATTGTCCGATTCCCCGCGATCTACAAATGAGCGCTAAGGAGTATACCACATAATTGTGTCAGAACTCCATAAGAAGGATCATAGTCACTAACCGACTACTCTGCTATGTGCGTGTCAAGATAATGGGCTTAATGTGATTGCGCGCGAATGAAAAGGGTGAAACATGATGACGAGTCAAGGTCGAGCTATAATGGCATGATTCGGATTGGTATGCATACTGGGAGTTGTCTAGTGTCGCTACTATAAGTTTATTGCTAGGATTTGTAACATTATCTTAAAACAAGAACACTATGTAGCTGAGTATGACCGAACGACGTGGTGGACAAGCAAAGGTTCAAGTCTGGGGGAATTTGATAACACGATTTTATATCGTATATTTAGCTTGAAATCCATAGATATTTATAGCATTTTCCGTTTATTATATTGATTTATTATGATATTACGCGAGTTTTTGCTTTGTTTCAGGTTTTACACTCTTATTATGACTATTTGTGAAAAGGAGAAGAAATGGAGCTAAAACTACCACTATTTATGCCTAAAAGATGAAAAATGGGTGCTGAAGTAAAAAGGGAGTGCAAATAAGGCCCAAATGTACTAAAAGAGACCCAAAGGCCCAAAGAAGCAATCCAGCCCACGAAGGAACCATTTGTGAGTGGCCCAACTAAATGCTGCAAAGAGGAGACACACGTCTCCACGTCTCATTAGCCACGTCAGCAAAAGGGAGACGCACGTCTCCAGTCCCCTACATTCTCTCCACTTGAGACGCACGTTTCAAGTCTTCAACGAAGCTTCCCCAAGAATCGGAGACGCACGTCTCCAAGTCCAAGTCTTCTGGAGCTTCTCTTTTCACGCAATCCAACTGCAAAGCCTCGCCTATAAATAGAGGCAGATACTTCACTTCAACCTGTCCGATTTCCTGCTAACGAAGTGCTGCCGAAATTGTACCGTGCATTATATTTTCTGCCTTCCTTTAATTCAAACAGTTATTTTCTCACAACGATTTCTACACCGGAAATTGTTGTGAACCTTTTATAAATCTAGCCTTACGTTAGATTTATCGCCTTTTATTTTCCTTGTTTTATTTTCCGTCCGTTTAAATTCCGAAGAACGATCCAGCCAACCTGTGGTGGAAGTTCAGTACTCGAAGATTCAGTTTCAATTTATTTAATTCAGGTTTAATATTTACTGCCTTTATTTATATATTTACTTGCATGATATATTATATGCCTATTAACATGCCTTTTATTACAAGCCGAATTAATTTATGCATGCTTAACTGTATTAATATGTCTGGCTAAATTACTAAGGTATCGGTATGTAAAGTAAGTTAACCGTAGGGATCCGAAATAAACTGGCTTAATTATGTTTTGTTAATTATCACCTGTTTTTAGTTTGTATGTCTAATTTAATTAGTAAGTCTTAAGAACAATAGAGCGAAAGTTTGAGTTCTTAAGACGGTCAAACGTTAAAATCAATAGAGCGAAAGTTTGAGATATTTAACTGGATAATAGACATAGGACATTAGTTTTAAGGATGACGAAAGCGTATTAAAACTAATTGGGACTTATTTATTTTCAAAAATTGTTTTTACACCCGAGCGGGATGGCGAAAGCGTACGCTAGGGATATTAGCATGTTCCGAGTCAACAGAGCGAAAGTTTGAGATTAGGAGATTTAAATAGATAACAACTTCATAAAACAGGCATTTTATTAATTACGTTGTTTCCAAAAAGCTCTTCTAAAATCTAATGGGATGGCGAAAGCGTACATTAGGATTAGGATAGTGATCTAAATCAACAGAGCGAAAGTTTGAGACGAGGATTTTTAACCAATTGAATTAGTAAAGATTTTTAATTAAATTATGCAAAAGCCAATGGACCTTCGGATCACCTTAAGTTAAACGAAATACATACTGATATCTGTCTTTTATTATATTCTTTATTATTCATAATCACTCTCCCTTAGGAACAATCGAAATATTAGTAGCCCTAGCTTTACATAGTAACCTTAGATAACGGTAGATCGATTCATAGTCCCTGTGGATTCAATATCTTTTAAAACTACACGACACGACTGTGCACTTGCAGTCATCAGATTAATAGACACGTAAAGTCGCGATCAGTAATATCTTCAGATTTATACATCTATGTCCCATTTTCTAGCAGAAAGTGGTCTTTTCAACCAACATCAGTGAAACAACGAGGGCACATCTACCCTCTACTCCTTGTCTAATCATGCAAATAGTTACATAGGTTTCAGGAGTAATGGAAGAAACAATAAAGAACCGATCCTTAAAAGTCCCTAACTCACGCAAGGCTTTGAAGGCCTGTATCGTTGGCACCAGAGAGGTCAATCCATTTCCCCTCGATTGATGGGATAGACTGAACATTTTTCACTCTGCACCTATCTGCTGCCCCTACATCTGAGAAGTCATGTGCACAGACCTGATCTTTCACCTACCCTTTGGTTATTTTGACTGCAAACCACTTTTGGTGATTATCTCCTTGAACAGCCATCTGAAACTCATAAATAGGGTCAATTCCTTTCCTTACATGAGCTTTTGGTTCGAGAAAAAGGGACTGGCTAAAACTTGTAGTTCATAGTCAACGAATACATGTAGTTGAAGAGAATCAACGAATACATGTAGTTGAAGTCAACAGATACAAGTGTATGTGGAAGAGAAAAGCTTTCACATGGGGGGAGCATTGTGTAAGACTTACACTTGAGGGAAGTGTTGAGAATCAAGTGTGAATGTGGATAATAGTCCCACATTGGAAATGCATGTGGTGACTTGAGCATATATAAGTGGGAGAACCCACTCACCTATCACCTTAAGGTTTTAGGTGAAGAAGTGATGTCTCTCCCACAAAGGTGTGTTGCTCAAAGGAATGTCTCGAAAATTAACAATGCTCCCGTACTCGACCCTCCCCCGATGTTGCGCTAACAATTTTTTTTTTTTGCGGAAATACCAGATGTTGGAATTATAACTCTCAAACCTTTGAGTAATTCCTTATCGTTAAAGATGACAATGGAGAAAATAAGAACAAAAGTAGGATTAGGGTTTGCGGAAATTAAAGGAGAAGAAGAAAGTTTTTTCTACAGAGTTTCTCTCTGCCCACAAACTGTGGAAATTCTGTTATTCACTTGCAAGTGCAACTTCTGTGAATACTAGTTATTGACTTGATTACAAACTAATGAGGGTTACTCCCTATTTATAGATTTTGGTTAGCTTTATCCCTAAACCAAAGCCCAAAACTATAAAAGCCCAAAATACCTATTTTGGAACTAAATCAAATCAAATCTATTTTAAATATAAATTAAATCTATCTAGATCTAAAACAAATATGTGTGTAACAAACTATTTCCACACTTCTAAACAAAATTAAATCTTTTCCGACACAAAGAATTATAATTTAACAGAATTAAATAAATTGATTGATTTCCATTTTCTTTTCACTGTAATTAATGTGCATATACTATTTTGTGTTAGATTGTAAAATTTCATTTGGAATTGAGTTTGCCTTTTTTGAGTACTTCGAATATTAAAAAAGTGAAAAACGGATGCCCAATTAATTTCCCCCCTAACATTTGATTTGATGCATCAAGTTTATATAGAAAAGTTGAAGAAAATTGTAAGTTTCACTCGGAGAAAATTGTATACTGAATTGTATAAAATGAATTGATTTGATTATAAAGCAATAGCTTTCACAAAGCCCATATATATAAGGGTGATGTATGACTAAATTGATTGATTTCCCTTTTCTTTTCACTGTAATTGATTTGCATATACTATTTTATGTTAGCCTGTAAATTTTCATATGGAATTGATGCCACACATACTTGGAAGAGTTATAAAAGATAGGGAGAAATCTTTACCTCTAAAATTTAAACGCGTTTTTTGGGCTGAAATGATAAAGCTTTTGACAAATAATTTGTTTTTACTATTCTAACATCATATTTAAGAATTTTATGTTTATTTTTGCTATATCATTTTGAACTAAATAAATTTTTACATTTATAGAGTTATTAACCAAATAGTATATGTTTGCTAATGACATGTAATATCAAAGTTTGAACTCACTTCGTTCGAATTCATGGTTTAAAAAGTTATTCTCAGATCGATTTTTTAGAAAAAAAGTTTTATACTATAAATTCAAAACAAATGAGTTCAAACTTAAATATTACATATCAAAGCATTTAGAAAATTGTTAAAGCATTTAGACAATTTATATTGTTTGGTTAATATAAATGTAAGAATTTATTTATTAGAAATGAGTGCAAATTTTTGCTTTTTAATTCAAATGATTTAGCCAGGATGTTGTAAGACTTGAGTAGATAGGAACAACAAAGTATGTTAATTCATTCACACTAACACCCAATAGATTTTAGACTAGTGACATTTTTTTCTTTTTGATGAAAAGTCCCTGTTTCATTAATCAGAGGAAACAAACAAATTACAAGGGTCAGCATTGATGCTTGGAATGCAGCCAGTCCAACATCTAGATCCTAAACACTTGCCCAATTGAACCAAATTATGAGCATTAGTGTTGAATTCCCTCCTAATAAACATTATGGAAATATTACAAGAATTAGAAATTAAGTTTCTGCAGTCCAGGGAAATAGGTTCTATATCAGCTATGTAGCCAGAACCATTAATGCAATCTACAACAGTGAGGGCGTCCGACTGAAGGGTGAAGTCGTGGATGCCAATCTCTTTCGCGGTTTGAATACCCCACCGGATTGCCAAGGCCTCCGCTGTAGTTGGATTCACCACACTCTCCATGCGTTTTGTGGCCGCCAGAAAAATATTAAAAGTGGGATCTTTGATTATGCAACTTAACGAAACCATATCATTGTCAAAGCATCCCGCATCTGTCTGTACCAGCCAGCCAGTTTTAAGTTTGGACCACTCCTGCTGCCCATCTTCAGTCGTATCAAATTCGGTCTTAACCTCTTCCATAACAGCGTGCCATATCTCTTGGGCCGCAGCTGGGACCAAGGGTTTGACACCCTTGAAAACCACATTATTCCTCATATTCCAAATCTTCCAGAAACACACAACAGCAATTTGGGCAGTAGTAATGTCTTTCGAAGATACCAAACTAAACAACCAGTCTTCAATGTCACCGGCAGCAGGTAGGCGAAGGCCTAAGGGACTAGAAAAGCAGACCCGTCTCACAAAATCGCACCTGAGAAAAAGATGAAAACTATTTTCTGGCTCAGATTCACATAACGGGCAGATCCCATCATTGATAATACTTTTTTTCCGGAGATTGCTCTTAGTTGGCAGGATATCCTTGATCAGGCGCCAAACGAAATTGCGAACCCTAGGGCTAACCTTTAATTTCCACAGGTGCTTCCACAAAACCTGCCTATTCGTTGAGGAGGAGCTGGGGCCGGATTGACTTTGCATAGCACTGAGCCATCGGTATGCTGATTTGACTGAATACTCCCCATCCGGTGCGTGGTGCCACAAAAGCTTATCATCAGACAAGGTTGAAGATAAAGGAATGCTGCAGATATGCTTTGTCACCTCAGGATTGAAAAGCTCCTTAATTGTATCAATTTTCCAGCAATATATATCAGTGTCAATTAGTGAACTCACCGAATCAGGAACTTGGGGGCTGCAGGTATGCAGAAACCTGGAAGCGTTGGAATCACCTATCTCCCATGATACTTACCTTAGCTCCATTGCCTATTCTCCATCGAGTGCCGTTTAGTAAGAGATCCTTCGCACTTGTAATGCTCCTCCACGCATAACTAGGTTTAAAGGGCTTTTGGACTTTCGAAATGGAGCAGTTTGGACAATAACGACCCTTAAAGACCCGCTCCAATAGGGATCCCTCTGCCTGCAGTAACCGCCAGTATTGCTTCCCAAGGAGACTAGTATTGAAGTCTTGAATCCCACGGAACCCCATCCCTCCATTGCACTTAGCTTTCGCCATATTTTGCCAGCTCACCCAATGGATTTTCCGCTCCCCATCTTTGGATCCCCACCAGAACTTACATAACAGCGCCTCAATTTCTCTACAGCAACTCTCCGGCAGTCTATAGCAACTCATGATGTAGGTTGGAATTGCTTGTGCTACAGCTTTGATTAAGATCTCTTTCCCAGCCCTTGAAAGAAAAGTTTCCTTCCAACCCTTAACTTTTTTCCACACCCTTTCAATAACCATCTTAAACACCTCTTTTTTGGACCTCCCAAATATCACCGGAAGGCCCAAATACCGAGAATGGTGCTGGACCCCTCGAAAACCTAACTTGTTTTTAATTCGGACTTTTTGCTCCTCAGTAACATTCCCACTGAAGGAAATTTCAGATTTCTCGGCGTTGACTAGCTGGCCGGATGCTTGTTGATAGCTCTCCAGGATGTGCCAAATGCGATCTGCTTCTTCTTCGTTGGCGCGAGCAAAAAGAAGACTGTCATCGGCAAAGAATAGATGAGAGATGGTTGGAGACTTGCGAGCAACCCGGATACCGTGAATTCTGCCATCCTCGACTCCCCGCCTCAGTAAGCTAGAAAGAACATCTGCACAGATAACAAACAAATAAGGTGAGAGGGGATCTCCTTGCCGGAGACCCCTATAAGGAATGAATCTACTGCTAGGTTGGCCATTGATCATCACTTGATAGGAGACAGTTGAGATGCACCGGTGGATCAATGAGACAAGAGACGGAGGGAAGTTCATATTTGTTAAGGTTTCCACAACAAAACTCCATTCAAGTCTATCATAAGCCTTGGACATATCCAGCTTGAGTGCCACGGTTCCCTTCTTCCCCTTTTTCTTATTCTTCATCCAATGGAAGCATTCCATGGCAATGAGCGCATTATCCGTGATCAATCTTCCACGGATAAAAGCACTTTGTTCCTCACTAATCACTTCCGGCAGAATACTCTTCAATCTATTCGCTATCGCTTTGGTCGCCGCTTTCATAACAACATTACAAAGGCTAATCGGTCGAAAATCCATCAGAGTGGCAGGTTTCTTTTTCTTGGGGATCAAGGTAATGAAGGTGTTGTTGATATCAGTAGGATTTCGGTTATTGTTGAGGATGTCCAGCACGAAATTGGTCACATCAGTACCGGTGGTTGCCCAGAATTTCTGAAAAAAGAAAGCAGGTAGCCCGTCAGGGCCAGGCGCCTTAGAAGGGTGCATTTGGAAAAACGCCTCCTTCACCTCCTCAGCAGAAAAAGGACTGGCGCAAAAATTGATATGGCTCTCAGAAAGTTTCCTAGGAATCGCTCTACAGACTTCGGCCAGATTTGTGGGGTTGGAGGATTTAAAGATTTCCCCAAAGTATTCCAGCAGAATTTTCTCACATTTAGATCTACCTCGCTGCCAATTACCCTCAGGATCTTTCAGTCTTTTGATCGCATTCGTACGCCTCCGTTGGTCGGCCTTACTGTGGAAGAACTTTGTATTTCTATCACCACTCTCCAACCACACAGCTCGGCTTCTTTGCCTCCATAAAATTTCTTCAGTTTTTAGAAGCCGGTCCCTTTGCTTTTCAAGTGCTTTAAATTGTTGCAATTCCGGCTCCTCACTCGACCATCTAATATCCTCCTGAAGCTTTTTATCAAGACGACCGATTTCCATTCTGATGCTACTAGTCCGGATGTCCCTGAATTGGTGTTGAATTGCCTGCATAGCCGCCGTCTTCAAAGAAACATCTCCTGCAGCCTGTCTCCAGATATTCTTCACAGTTTCGCTGCAAATGGCTTCCTTAGCCCACGCCTCCTCAAACCGAAAAACATAGGGAGAGCGACGATCCTCACTGTCAGTAAGGATGCTGATCCGAATTGCCGCATGGTCAGAGCCAAACCGCTCCAAATGGGACACCTTAGTCTGTGGAAACCGTTGGGCAAAAGCATAAGAACAGATGCTCCTGTCCAGTCTGCATTGGATGTTGTGATCCCCAACTCTCCCATTGGACCATGTAAATGGATACCCCTCAAAATCCACTTCCTGAAGCCCACACACTGTCATTACGTCTCTTCCATAATTAAGTTGTGATGATGACCTTCCATTTCCCCCAATCTTGTCTGAATCAGCCAGTATATCATTGAAGTCACCACACACAATCAACTCACTACTGCCTTCCTCCCACAGATTATGAATGAGATTCCATGTATCTTTCTTTCTTGCCTCAATCGGGAATCCATAGATGCACGCAAGTGACCAGGGCCTGTCTTCATCAGCTTGGGTGCAAAGTCCAGCAACATGATTCTGCGAAAAGGATTTTATTTGAACATCAACACCATCCTGCCACCAAAGGCAGACACCGCCGGCCCTCTCCCTCCCGCTACCAACACAATCCACCGAAACCATGTCACAAAACCGGTACTTCCGTCTCAGTTTCTCTAACTCATCAGCTTTGAGCCTTGTTTCCATGAGGAACACAAGGTGGGGTTTTTCTGTATTGAGAAGCCTGGTAAGGCTTCGAACTGCTCGAGGGTTCCCCAAGCCTCTGCAGTTCCAGCTTATCATTTTCATTGGGATAGGCGGTGTTGGTTTTCCAACACCACCTCTGGTCTATTGTTGTTGTCAACAGTTGTGTTCTCCCCCTGCTTCCTCTTCTTCTCCTCCAAACCACAGTCATCCAGATTTCCTTCGACAATCATGACATCTATCAATTGTCTTTTGCCCCTTTTTGTCCCTTCCACACCGCCATCTGCTCCCTTGAGGTTCTTGGTATTTTTCCGCCTCGTCCACTTCTTCTTCTGTGTTCCCCCCGCCTTCTTCTTACCATGTTCCTACCCAGTTCCATTTGATAGAGCCACCGCTCCAAGGGATTCAGCAACCGATTCGACATCAACCGATTTGAACTGTGACTCTTTGCCTCGATCCTTTTCCTTGTTTGCTGACTGAATAGCCTCGGCATTCTGCATAACTTCATTTTCTGCACCTTTTTCCTTCCCTTTAGCTCCGCAGCGGCTTTGGCTTGAAGAGACATTGAACAACTCGCGACTGCACATGCTGGAGCTGGATTCTTTCCTCCTTCCTTCATCTGTGATTTTTGGCAACGGGGAAGCATGCAACCATTGCCCAAAAGCCAGGTCTTGCTCCTCAAGTTCTTCAAATCCTTCCTCGTTTAAATCCTCCACCACTTCACAGTCTTTCATTTGGTGTCCCATTCTGCCGCAGACGAAGCAGAAAAGAGGAAGTCTCTCATATTTGAACTGCACCCGGATTTTCTTATCTTTGAATGTCACCACCGTTCCTCGCTTAAGGGGCTCCTTCAGGTTAATTAATACTTTGATTCGGAGGAATCTTCCAGTTCTGTGTGCTTCCTTAGAGTCCATTTCTTCAAATGAACCCATGATATTGCCCAACTTTTTTGCCATTGTTTCAGATCTGAGTATGAGTGGGAGATCATAAACTCTGACCCAGAA
Organism: Vicia villosa; assembly: GCF_029867415.1. NCBI lineage: Eukaryota > Viridiplantae > Streptophyta > Magnoliopsida > Fabales > Fabaceae > Vicia > Vicia villosa. Next base: position 1,132,403 of record NW_026705088.1, on the reverse strand, counting down.
GGAACTGAAATGCATGTTTAACTCAGAAGGTTGTTCCTCTCCCGAGATCCGTTTTAGCACCAATAAAGCCCGGTCGAAACTCCACGGACCTGTCTTCAAAACATATTCCATGCCTCTCTTAGATCCGAACTTGAAGAGGAACAAGTTCTTGCTCAGATCTTGTACCTCCACTGCATGTTTAAGCTTCCAAGCATTCAACATTGTGGTTTTGAACGCCCGAGAGTTAAAACTACTTTCTATCCATAACTTTCCGGCCACAGTTCTTTGTAGGGATTCGTCTTCAACAATCTCCTCCTCATCTGCCACCACCCCCTCTTCTTCTTCCTTTGACATAGCAAAAGCTTTCCATTTCTCTAGACCACCTGCCATGAGACCGCAACCAGCCAGCACCTCCACTGAAAAAACAGTAGAAAACCCAATCCAAAGATGGGTGAAAAAACCAGAACACCGGGGAGAAAACGCCGTGACCACACAGAAGTTGGATGCGGAAAAACACGATAAGGCTTTTTAGAGAGAGAAGGTCTGCCTTCTCTCTAGAAAGTCACGTGAAAATCCTAGTGACATTAGATAAATATAAATAGGGTTAAATATGCCAGGGGTCCTTATAAATATGCGACCCTGCAATTTTAGTCCCTATAAAATTTTTCTTCGAAGAATGGTCCTCACAAATTTTTCCGTCCCAAACATTGATCCCTCCGGTTAGTTTTCACTAACAGACGCTGACGTGGCACGCCACGTGGAAGACAGCTTGGCAAAAATCTAAATACGTTTGAAATTGCGGGAGTTTTAAACCTCCTCTAAACTAACCCAAAAAAAACAAAAAATTTGATTCTGAACTTTTGTCAAACACCTAGCAAGCAAGTTTGGCATGTCATTTCAACAACTCAAAAACAGGGGCAAAATTTGGATCAGACCATTTTTGCTTGAGCATGTCGTAGAGTCCCATACGGGTGGTGGAATAGAGAACCTGCCGGAGGAAAGTAGCGGAGAGGCAGGAGTAAAGTGCTGCCACACCTTCTTGTTTAACTAGCTTAACAGCAACAAAACCTTTGACACCCATTTGCAAAAAAGATTGAAACTTTGAAAGAATCAAAGGAATTAAAGAGATGGGTTTGTTGGTTTAATTTTGCCCAGAGAATTTTCCGGGAATATTTTGGAAGAGAAATAATAAAACAGTCTGTTTTTGATTTTGTGATTAGGTGAATGTAATGTAATGGAATAAACGGAATCAAATTATTAGGAGGTGAATAATTGGAGTTTAGGTTGAGAATGAAGATCAAAGACTATGAAAAAATATTGAGGAACGTTGGGGGTTTGAGAGATGTGACAAAGCAAAAACGGTGTTGGAATGAGAGAGAAACAGAGGTTTGTGTTGTGGGGTTAGATTGGTTTAGGGAATTTATAGCAAGTGTGTTTTGAAGGGAAGGAATGATTTTGAGGAAGGTGGCATTGTCATGTTCTCACATAAGCCACATGGTTGCAAAATAGAAACCCTCCAATTTTCCCCAATTATTAAACGCGTTGTAGGATATAGGAACCCTCCAATTTAATTTTTAGTAATTTAGACTTTTGAATTGCTTCTTGCCATTGCAGTGCATAACCAGTTTTATTTTTGGAATGCAAAGGTAAAAATTGTTTACGAGGTGTTTAAGAAAAATTCAGAATTAATATTTTTGTTCTTTTTTTTCTTTAGTTAGTTTAGAGGAGGCTTAAAACCCCCGCAATTTTAAACTTTTTTTTGATATTTGCCAAGCTGTCTTCCATGTGGCGTGCCACGTCAGCCTCCGTTAGTGGAAACTAACGGGAGGGACCAAAGTTGGTGACGGAAAAATTTATGAGAACCATTCATTAAAGAAAAATTTTAGAGGGACTAAAATTGCAGGGTCGCGTATTTATAGGGACTAAAATCGTATTTAACCCATAAATATGTATTTAAAGTTTAGAGAAAAAAAACTTGTATGCAATGTTTTTACTTTTACTTAAACACTGTTGCAAGTCAGTGTGAATAAATCAACATATTTTTGTTGCTCTAAATTACATTTTACAAAAGACAAATAACCAAAACTTAGGAGAGAATCTCCAAACATTGCATTTATGCATACACACTTCATACCTCTTTATGCATATAAACTTTGGAGCTTAATCCTGGCATATGTAGTACAAAGTAAGCATCACAAATGCAACTCTCATTACTAAGTTTTCTTCTTCTTCATATAGTTTACGAGTGAAGCAGAGTAGCTGCATAGAGCTAAGTCCATGATATCTCTCAATGCCATGATGATGTAGTAATATTTTTATATTAAACCTAAATAACTAAGGTGTGTGCACATACCTGACTGCACCGGTGACATAGAGGCAAGTCTTCTTAAATTTTGTTTTCTCTACATGTTCAAAGTCCTCTTCAAATTTGTTTTCTCTACATGTTTAATCAAGAGATCAACCTTCAACCTAATATTAAGCATTAGATACATGAAAACAACATTTAGTAGAGAAATAACAATTCTTTATAAGCTTGCAATGATTCTACCATCCAGCAGTACTAATGAGTCCAGCGGTTACTAAGAAAGTAGAAATATACAATATGGAAACTCTATTCCCAACTAAAATATTTAGATCATTTATTAGCCCTTGCAATATTTCATGCTCAGAAATAATACCAGAGAGCATCATACTCAGTAACACGAAAAATTCAAATATAAACACAACATTTAAAAAAGAAACTATTGAAATGATAAAGAAAAGAAAAGAGTGTTATCGCAAATGTTATGTTACTTCTTCAAAATTAGCACTCACTAGGCACCATTGAGATGATAAAGTGAAGAGTGTTTGAAAATTTTGATGTGAATATGAAGAAAGAATTGGATTTTCATATCGGCTTGTAGAGTGAGGATTGCCCCCACTTATAAGGACATGTTTAGGCTATATATTGTCCGATGTGGGACTCTTAACACACCCCCTCACGCCCAGGACTAGACAATTGGAGTGTGGAAATAAATGGTGGGTGGGTGGCCCGCTAGCGGAAATCCCCCTCACGCCCAGGACTAGACAACTGGAGTGTGGAAATAAATGGTGGATGGGTGGCCCGCTAGCGGAAATCATAGAAGGTGACCCACCGGATCTTAAACGAGGCTCTGATACCATGTTAAGAAATGTGGTTTGGCCTAACTCAACCCTACAAAACCGGCTTGTAGAGTGAGGATTGCCCCCATTTATAAGGACATGTTTAGGCCATATATTGTCCGATGTGGAACTCTTAACAGTTATCCAATGTGTTGTAAATTGTAATTTATCAGCTTCAAACGAGTTAGATAGATTAGGCACGTATCCTTTTGCTATTGGCTGGTCAAAAGTAGGGTCTCAAATAAGGAAAGGAATTGAACTTATTTATGAGTTTCAGATGGCTGTTCAACGAGATAATCACCAAAGTGGTTTGTAGTAAAAAACACGATAGAATAGGTGAAAGATCAGGTCTGTGCACATGACTTTTTAGACGTGCACAGTGGAAAAACGTTAGGTTTTGCTTTGAAAGGATAGTTTCTTGCAAAGTTGGGGCGAGCTGTCCAAATCCTTTAGCTTTCTTTCCTATTTGTGTGCAACCAAGTAACTATAGGTTCACATAATTCTAAACCAAAGTCTAGTTAAGTTGCCATGCAACCTAGTTACTCTATTGTACCCTTGACAAAAGAGTGAGAGAGGGTCGCTTTTATGTAGGAAAGATCGGAAAATACATAGAAAGAATCATAGCATATAAATTTACACACAATTAATCACAATTTTTTTATTAATAAAATATTAAAAATAATTTTTTTTCTCTTTTTCGTTATCAAAACCATCACATATTACCAATTAAAAACGAAATTAAATTTTAAATACGTTCCTTTATACTGTTCGATATCTCACCCCTTCTGTTTGAATGTTACCCATAAGTTGGTAACGTGCAGGTAATTAGAAATGAAGACTAAGTACCTTTGGTAGTTCGAGTCGGTGTCGTTGTTCTGATACGTAATACCCGGGGGGATGAACGCTAAACGTTTTTCTATTTATCTTATTGTTGGATTTCTAAATTGTCGTTGAAGTATTTTCACGACTTGATGCCGATTATGTTGGATTAAGATGTTATGATGTTTTAAAAGTTGAATCATGATGAATTCCGCTGCCTAATTAAAGTTGTTTTTAAAAAATTAATTATGTTGTATTCGGTTCATCAAAGTTAATAGTGTTAGGTATCTATTTGTTCAAAAATGTGAGCACTTGTATGATGTTGTTTTGAATGTAGCATCCCATTTGATGTTGTTTGATATTTAATTACTTTGATTGTTTATTTAAATATAACAATGGGAAAATAGGGTGTTACAATTGGTATCAGAGCAGGTTGTTCCGTTCAGCCAAGTTGTCGAGTCAGTAGAGTAGTGTGACAGTTGAATACTGTCGATGTGTTGTTTCTTAGTACGCGACAAGTGTGTGACGAAACACTGTCGGTGCTTTCATGTCGTTCTAATCACTTGTTTGCAGGAGTGCGATTGAAACAAGTGGGGGAGAAGTTCGTGCTTCTCTGAGGTGGTTCATGTAATAGCCCGGGCCCATCGCAAGGCAATCCCGACACTGCCACCTCACGATCTTCTTTACCCCCTCTCTAGTAAATTTTTTACCTTTCTTGGGAATCGAAATCTGTACCCTGGGGTTCAAGTACATGTTCAATCCATTTCCACTACCAATTGAGCTAGTAGTGGGAAAAATAAGCAATCTACATAATAATAAACTCAGGGTACTTTTCACAACAGTTATCTTCTCTAACTGTGGTGAAATGTTAATTTATATTCCAAATAAATTACTACGACTGAGTTTCGAACCCATGACCTAAATATATATCACAACGGTTCTATTATACAACCATTGTGATAAGTAGAACACTACCTATCTTTCCACCACGTTCGCACAACCGTGATAATAAACGTTATGCATACAACCACCCCTTACCTCACAATGATTGGTAAGCATTGTAGTATGACTTTTCCGTGGTAGTGAGTGCACTAGAATAAATGTATATTATTATTAGCTCCATATCATTTTTCTAATATCTTCATCACGTTTGTATCCTTCATGCATATATTAATGTCTGTTTAGAGTTTTAGTTGGTTAATCTCTTTCTATAGTTTTCTTTTGGTTTTCTTTAGTGCTTTAACTCGTCAATTATGGTTCTTAGAGGAGAACCTAACGATATTACCTCATTTTATATCACTAATGAAAATGCTTCAGATCAGTGCATTTATTTAAATACCAGTGGAATCGATTTTATAATCTTAGAGTTGTATGTTGACAATATCCTTCTGGTTAGCAGTTGTATTAATCTTTTGAATGAGGCAAGATTGATGTTAAGGAACCACTTTGATATGAAGAATCTAGGCGATGCTTCCGTTGTTTTAGGAATCCAAATTACGTGATAGGTCACATGGTCTTTTTGGTTTGTCTAAAAATGATATATGGGTTAAATATACGATTGCCCTCTGCCATTAGGGCGAGTTTTGGTTTTTCCCCCCCTGAAGTTTTTTTTTTTTGTGATCCGCCCCCTATAAAACAAAGATTCTGTTTTCAAAAGCCCCTATTCCTTGTTTGGCTGACTAGGCGTGAGAAATCTGCATAGGTGGCGTCCAGTTGGATTTTTCATTTATTTTTTATTGAATTTTTAAATTCCACGTTAATTTAAAATTTTTTTTATTATAAATTTATTTTTTGTGAATTATTATTTTAAATTAACCAAAATATTACATTTGGGCTTAAACCCACTTTTAGTTAGTTTAATCCATATGGCCTATTCAGTCTCAACCCACTTTCAATTCAATATTATTATATTTGTGTTTGGTATATAAAGAGTGTTATTGTGTCTATAATAATCGATGTGGGACTCCAAACCAAAACCCAAAACCAAAATCAAAACCAAACCTTTCTCTCTCAATCACTCCTTTCGTCTTTGAGTTCGTGATTACTCTTGCTGAAGCTAGGGAGCGTGCTCCTGGTATGACGAGGAAGATGCCACAGTTTATTAGCAGGTTTTTTGTTATTCTTATGAAGATGCTTATGAATATTGAAGATGATCCAGCTTGGCACACTGCGGAGACTGAAGACGAGGATGCATGTGAAACTAGCAATTATAGTGTTATTCTTATGAAGATGCTTAACTTTTGGTGAAGCTTCTTATTTCTTTGGAGAAATAAATAAGATCCTAACTTCAAAATGACTTCTCTCTAAAGTATGTGTACATGATATTTTTGAGGAACAGTATGGTGAGTACATGATTTTCCAATTGGAAATGTATCAAATTTCTTTGGCATTATTGATCTAGTTTGCACAAAAATCATGCAAATAAAATTCAACAGAGCAATAAACAAACAAATGATAGTTACTCTGTTTTGATTCATAAAACAAACAATGTGTCTATGACTTCGAACGAAGACTTTGATTTATCAAAAGGAAAACAACAACAATCACTAGAGATGAGATGATAACAAGAGCCAACACAGGTTTGGAGTAGTTATCTGAGGGAAAACACCGCTACCATATTTAATCACACTAGCTCCACCAAAAGAACCCACCACTAGTTTTGCCACATACACTAAATCCTCCTATTTTACATCAGTCAAACAAAAAGTACTATTAGTAGTTGCATTGCAGAAGAAAGAAAATTAATAGTAAATTAAAAAAGGTTGATTGAATTTACTTTAGCTGAAGAAGTAGTAGAGTTTTGTTCTCCTGTTTTGGGATCCAGAGCTCGAGTAACAACACTAGACAATCTCGTTGTAGTTGTTGCAGGGAAGAGCAGTAATGTTAAAGGCGTGTTTGGTGAAGTAGCAATTGTAGTGTTTGGAGCAAGTGGTGGCTATGGTATTGAAGTTGAGTATTAGCTTAATTTCACCTTTCTCAGTAGGCTTATTCTTTAGCTATATCAATATTTGACTATTAGCTTAATTGAACAGACCACTGGACTATTACAAAATCTTACATGTTATGTTGAACCATGTGCATGTGATCTTCATTGGCACCTGTCTTTGTATTATTGCATAACTATCTCTTGGAATTGTTAGCAGCATAAACATTCCCTCCATCCAAACTAGGTGTTGCTCTTTAGTTTTCAGGTTCTGGAATGTACAAAGAGTCCCACATCGAAATATCAATAAGAATGATAAGTGTTTATAAAGCTCTTTGCAACCATTAATATCAAAAATTTAGATAATGGGCTGCTATATGATGGGAACTTACAAAATCTTTATTTTATAGGGGGCGGATCACAAAAAAAAAAACTTCAGGGGGGCAAAACCAAAACTCGCCCTAATGGCAGGGGGCAGTCGTATATTTAACCCATGATATATTGAAAGGATCTTCAAACAGTTTAATATGCAGTCTTGCATTTTGTGTATTATTTCAGTTAGGAGTGGAAATATGTCAGATCAACTAATATTTAAGGACATACGACTTAGCCTACACAAGCTCAAATCATACCAGACTTTTTTAAAATAGAAAAGACTTAAACTTTTTATAAGCCTATTTAGTTATAGCTAGAGACTAGGCCACATACCATAAAAAAAGTCTTTTAAGCCTAATATTAGATTCAAACCTAATACGATAAAATGAGCATATTCTCAATATCCAAGTTGTTTTCACGACTATGCCAACTCCTGGGATAAGGTTTTACAAAATGAGTATAAGCACTACAAAAAAAAGCTCTGCAGCGACGTGGATACCACATCGCAACATTAAAAAGCACGTCACAACCAAACAATAGCGACGTGTGCTGCTATGTCGCAGGAGCACGTGTGACAACTCGGTAGCGACGTGGACACCACGTCAGAACGTAGCGACGTGACTCCTACGTCGCAATAAAGTTATATGGGAAACATCTCCCTGCACGCAGAGCAGGTGTGGCAGGTGTGGGGAAGTGTGCTTTTGACTTTTATAGCGACGTGGGCCACGTCGCTACTTTGAATATTATGTTTTTTTAAAAATTAAATAACGCAGGATTAATTGTATTTTTATATAATAAATTAATTAATTTATATAATAAAATTTAAATAATAAAATTTATATATAATAAAAAATATATAATAAAACTTATATATAATAAAATTTATATAATAAAATCTATAAAATATAATTTATATAATAAAATTTATATAATAAAATTTTATAAAATAAATTCATATAATTAATAAAATTAATTCTATATTGAACTGGTCCACCAAGAAAATCTTCATATGCAAGATGCACAGGTAAATGTTCCATGGAGTCAAAGAAACCAGGCGGAAATACTTTTTCCAACTTACACAGAATGATTGCAATGTTTTGGTCCAACTTCATGATGTCTTCCACTTTTAAAGCTGACGCACAAATATCTCTAAAAAACTGACTAATTTCAGTTAGTGGATCAAGAACATGTTTGGGTAGCGAGCCAAATGCAATTGGTAGCAATTGTTCCATAAAAATGTGACAATCGTGACTTTTCATTCCATGCAACTTCCCAATGTTAGGGTCAGCACACCTTGATAAATTTGATGAATACCCATCGGGCATTCTCAAATCTTTTAGCCATCGACAAACAGCTTTAGCTTCTTGGGAAGTCAGAGTGAAACAAGTCTTGGGTTTTAATAACTTCCCATTGGGTGGAGGCTTCAACTCCAACTCTCTTCTGTTACACCATTGTTCCATGTCTTGTCTGGCCTTCTCATTATCTTTTGTTTTGCCTTTCACATCCATCACTGTGTTAAATACATCAAAAAAATTCTTCTCAATATGCATAACATCTAGATTATGGCGCAACAAGTTATCTTTCCAATACGGGAGGTCCCAAAATATACTTCTTTTTGTCCAATTGTGCGTGACTCCGTATCCTTCAATTCGTCATGCTCTGCCAATATCTATAAATTTCGGTAGCTCACTAACTTGTTCCCATATAGCCCATGGTGGTAATCGAGGCGGAGGCAAATCTTTCACTCGTACATCTTTTTTAAAGTTTGTCATGTTTCTTATATAGGAGTGATTTCGTGGTAGGAATCTACGGTGACAGTCAAACCAAGAGCTTTTCCCACCTTCAGCCAACGTGAACCCTTTGTTGTTTCCCATGCAATGCGGATAACCCATTTTGCCATGCGTACCCCAACCAGACAACATGCCATATGCTGGAAAGTCGTTGATGGTCCACATCAAGGAAGCTCGCATTATAAAGTTTTGTTTACGTGATACATCATAAGTCCATTCTCCAATCCACAATCTCTTCAAATCATCAATTAAAGATTGTAAATACACATCAATTCCTGCTTTTGGACTCGAAGGTCCTAGAATGACGCACGTCAATAACATGTATGGTTTTGTCATGCACATCTCAGGAGGGAGGTTGTAAGGGGTTACAATAACTGGCCAACAAGAATACATACTTCCCGACGCTTGAACATAAGGAGTAAAACCATCTGAGCATAATCCAAGCCTGGCATTTCTAGGTTCTGCGGAAAAATCAGGATGTATTCGATCAAAGTGCTTCCATGCCTCGCCATCAGATGGATGCCGCATAGTGGCTGGACTTGTTTTATTTGTGTGATGCCATGTCATTTGACTTGCACTGTGCATTGAAGCAAACATTCTTTTTAACCTTGGTATTATCTGAAGATAAAACATGGACTTTACTGCTACACGGTCTTGATTAGTGTTAACGGCTCTACTGCAAACTTTATATCTTGAACTCATACAAAACTTACATTCCTCCAACAATCCATCTTGAGTACCAAACTCATTGTCGTAAAACAACATACAACCATTAATGCAACAATCAATCTTTCTTACTCTTAAGCCCAACTTCGACACCAACTTTTTTGCTTCATAAAATGTTGTAGGCAAGTTGTCTTTCATTGCAGTTGAGTCCAACATCATTTTTACGAAAAATTCCAAACACTGATCAGGAACATTCCAATTTGACTTGGCGGCCAATAATCTCACACACATTGATAACTTTGAGTCAGACGATCCATCAAACAACGGCGTATTCATCTCATTCAACAACTGATAAAATTTCTGCGATTCCTCATTCGGCAACTCTTCCCCACCAAAATCTTCAGGTTGATCATAGGTCACGTTCACACCAAAAGCATCCTCAACCATGTCACCAATCAGATTAAAGTTTTCCTCATATTCCATAGGCGGCCGACTACTTGACGCATGCGCGTTGCTAGTCTCTAGTACGTTACTAGGAAGTTCTTCACCGTTAAACGTCCAAACCCAATAATTTGCAATGAAACCCCTTCTATGCAAATGAGATGTTATTTCCTATGGGTCACTAATTATTGGTCTACATTCACATTTAAGACAGGGACACCTAACTCCTCCTTTGCTTCGACATAATTCCTGAGCAAACGCCCAACTGATAAACCCTTCAACTCCTACTATAAAATTGGGTTTAACTCCCATTCTTCCTGGAAATGTTCTATCATACATCCAACTACGATAATACCGATAAGATTCCATACTGCATATTTATACAATCATTGTCATTTTGAGTTAGTAATATTAATCAACTTAATATTATTCTTAGACGTATACTAGTTAATATTTACTATTCTTAAAAATATTATTTAATAACAATACTACTAATATTTTTAACTACACATGTTATATTGAACATATTTAACCATAAAGTTATTATTTTTTTAACTACACATTTTAAACTACACATATTGGAAATATTATTTAATAAAAATACTACTATTATGTTTTTGTTACATATATAGTAATAAAAATAAGAAATAAGAAATATTACTATATATAATAGATTTAAAACTGAATTTATATATATATATATATATATATATATATATATATAAATTCCTTTTAAAATATATAAATATAATATATATTCTGTTTTTTTTAAATATAGTATAATATTACTCATTATAATAAATAATATATATAATAAAAATTAAAAATGAAAACTTTATAATATATATAACTATTATATTAGTTTTGAATATATTAAATTTGTTTAAGTTATAATAATCTATTTTTTAAAGTGAGAACTTTATAATATATATCTATATTATATTCTTAAAAATGAAAACTTTATAATATATATAATTATTATATTCGTTTTAAAATATTATTAATATTTATAATAAGCTATTTTATATATTGTAAAATATTAAACAAAAAATTCGTTTTAATAATATTAATATGTAATAATTTTAATGATAGTTTTAATATATCAGTTTTTTTCTAATAGTTTTAAAAATATTAATAAAAAATATATTTAATTTTCGTTTTTATTTTATTTACTATATTCTGTTTTATTTTTTAAGTTTTTATAAATAATTATTTAATTTATAATTTCGTTTTTATTTATAAAATAACCTAATTAAAAAATAACCTAATAAATCTATTAATCTATACAAAAAACAAAAATCTATTAAAAATATCCTAATAAATCTATTAAAAAAAATCACATTATAATCTACACAATAAAACTTATCTCTTTAAAATCTATACAAAAATAACCTAATAAATCTATTAAAAATATAATACATTAGAAAAAAAATAACTTACCTCTTCTTCAATCTACTACTCCTTCTTCAATCTACTCCACCTTCTTCAATCTACTAAATCTATACAAAAAAAATCAAAAATTAAAAACAGAATATAGAATGAAATTATAAGACAATCCTAATGTAACCTTAATTACCTTTGATATAAGAAAAATATTTGGATTGAATTAGTATTGCAATTGGATTTTGGGAGAGAAGGTTTGTATTTTTGGTTTTGTGAGAGAAGGTTCTGGTTTTGCAGAATTGAAACGAAAATGAATTGTTTTGTTGTTCTGATGAATGGTGGTGGAGTGAAGTCAATTGCTTACATAAATATACAATGTAGCGACGTGAACATAACCTCGCTATTTGCCACGTGATAAACACGTCGCAACATGAAAACGGTAACATTTAATTAATGTCTCTGTCATAAATGTTGTCACCTAGTCATTCAGTGTAACGTTGTGTTTTCCTTTTAAATGTTGCGACGTGTTTGTAATGTCACAACTGAATTTTTTAAAATTTGAATCTTCCCCCCATGTGAACGTTATAGTTTTTTAAATTTTAATTTATAAATTTAATGTAGCGACGTGTATCCCACGTTGCAACTTTATTCACGTAACCCAATGCCTGACTTTTGATTATTTTATGGCTATAAAGTTATTTAAAATTTAAAAACACGTTGCGAAGTGTATTTCACGTCGCTACAGGTAATAATGAGCCACATGTTTTTCACGTCGCTAAAATATGTCGCTGGGGAGATGATTTCTTGTAGTGAAGTAACCTAGTGTTAATACGAGGGTTTAATGACTTAATGTTTTGTTGCTATCATGATATGATAAGTAGCGTTTAATGTTTAGTATTTGGGTGACAAGAATCTGTTAGTGGAAGTCAATATGGCTGACTATGTTAGATTTGGAGGCCGTAGAAATATCTATGTGGTTTGGGATTACTAATTCATACGAGTCTTGCAAACGCATATAGAAAGAAATTAAAGGATATTATTATGAACGTTATATGAAACACACAAAGCACGTAGTACACAACTAACATGGCATTAATGTACTTAGCTATCACTTATTTATTTATTAGTAAATGCCAATCACCACATTTAAAGTAAAGCAACACCCATTCATTAGATCGAAATCACTAAATCCTCATCTAACGATTCTGTGGAGGTCACAGTGTCAAGATCCAATTCAGAAGATTCCTTGTTAACAAAATTGCATTGTGTTCTAATTTCACCTCTCTTTCCCGTAAGCACACCCATATTTCCCATTTTAATCATTGACTTCTTAAAATTCTCAAAGAAAACAATTTGGTTATTGGCAAAACTGTTGACAATGGCAGTAGTATCTGCACCTGGTGTTGAGAACAATTCTTGATCACTTTGAAGCAAACCTTTTTTACCTTGAAGATTGTTGTAGTAGTTCTTGTCCAATATATCCGGAGTCGTTGGATCCAAATCGACACGGTTAGTTCCAGTTCCATTCTCAGGACACTCTTTCTGCAATTCTTTCAAGTATGTCGTATCAAGAGTTGGATCCGGTTTTCCAGTATTATTGAAGTTGTATAATCGATCGACAAATTTTGAGCAATGTGCTCTTCCAAATGTATGAGCACCTGCAATTGAAGCACATACGTAAATCATATAACTATATTGTCACTAAATGGTTGCATTGCATGTATATTATATATACCTGAGAGTGCTACTAGATCATTGGTGTTGAGGCCTTGAACAGCGAAAGAAGATTTAAGTTGACTTAGATTGAAGGAAGCAGATGGAAGATTTTGATTTGCAAGAGTTTGATTTGCTGTTAAACTATCCCTTCTTCCTAATGGAACAATCCAACACGGACCTCGAGTCTGTGATCATATATAATAAAGATTATATAGAAATAAAAGACAAACAGACAGCAAACTTCAGCGCTACCATATTTACCAGAATAGATGATACTCCAGCAGCAAGTGCGAGAATATCAGCACAAGAAACTGTATTAGGGCAAGCATTTTCGACTGCAGTTTTGATTCGATTGACAACATCTAAACCTCTTAACGAGTTGGTATTCGGAAAAGCTCCTTGTTCGCTCACGATGGTATCAGTGGTGTTCAGTAAAACTGATGCATCACAACCCTATATTAACATTAGCACAAAATCTTAGAAACATTCATAGATGATGTTGAGTTCGAGAAAATTATTCGATATAAATATTACATACTTGCACAAAACAGTCATGAAAGTGAAGCCTAATGAGACTCGCAGGCATGCGTGGATCCGTCTTAGAAACATTTCGTAAAATTTGATATACAATAAAAGGCAGTTGAGGACATGTTTCACTGTAAAACAATGGATCAAGCTGTGGTTCTGAGAAGAATGATGGTACTGGTAGTCCTCTTAACACAACCGCAACAAAGCAAAGAGCTATTGCTATGAGAAGACAGAAGTTCATTTTCATATCTGAGTGATATTAGAGCTATTGGTTGTTTGAAGTTGTGCTTAATATGAGCCACTATTTATATGGCAATAACATGACTATGTGTATGTGAAACGGCTTGCTTTTGCTAAGAATGTTACTAGTAATTGCTAAGAATATAACATGCATGCATCCATACTTAAGATTAAGACACACTTGTAGGTTAGTGATCATATTTCAAAAGATTAACAATTAAGTCTTTGAAAAATAACTTGTCAAAGAGGTTTCAAAAAACTAATAAATAAATCATAATCTTGTTCAAAGTATTTCTATCAATTTAGGGTGATGTTACTAGTTAGTAATATATAGTTGAAAAAGAGGGATATAGACTTAATATCGAAGAAGATAAAACATTGAATAAAAATGAAAATTGGGACCACATCGTTTGGAATCTTCACGTTTTAAATGTAGTATAATTCCTCCTCTCTATTTCTACTTTGTTGTGAAAAACGATACCAATAACAAAGTATAATAGGGAATTATAGGGAGATAAGAAGAACACGAGAATTGGTTATAACTGCTATTCTTTTACTTTCTCTTAAAACAAGATTACAAGTTTACAAGAATAACAAATAACCTCTCTCACCCCAAATTAGGATTTGCAGCTTAGCAATGATGAGAGACTAGTATGCTATTTATAATAAAACCTAACATACTAACTAATGGGCTTTTTCCACAAGGCCCATTACACAAGTCAACTTAATAAACAAGCTAACTTAACAAATTAGGGTTTAAACACTAAAACCTAATTTAACATGCTAACAACCCTAGCATCTTCGACACAAGCATGTGAACAACCTTCGACTTCATGCTTAACCCTGTCGAACCAAGAAGCTACCCTTCGGCCATACTAGAGTTCGATCCAAAATCTCACAAATCTCCACCTTGGATCTAACTCTACAACATCAAGGGAACAAACTAGCTTTCTTCATGCAGCTTTATCAACTGCATACAGTGGAAAAACTTGCAACTCGGCAATGTCTTGGTGATCATATCAGCAACATTGTCTTCAGTCGAAACCTTCAGCACTTGGACTTCTCCACGCTCGATTACTCCTCTAATGAAATACAGCCTCACATCAATGTGCTTAGTTCGCTCATGATAGGCTGAATTCTTCGACAGGTGTATTGCACTTTGACTATCACATTTAACAGTGATACCTCGACCTTGAAGTTTCAGCTCCTTCGCAAAACCTTCAAGCCACAATGCTTCTTTCACAGCTTCAGTTAGGGCAATATACTCCGCTTCAGTGGTTGATAGAGCAACAACCTTCTGAAGTGTTGCTTTCCAACTAATTGCAGTGCCAAACATAGTGAAAACATATCCAGAAATAGATTTTCTGGAATCCATACAACCTGCATAATCAGAGTCGACATATCCTTCTATTACTGCTTTACTATCTTCACCCAAGGCTCCACCATAAATTAGGACTCTATTCAGAGACCCATTTATGTACCTTAAAATCCACTTCAATGCTTGCCAGTGAGCCTTTCCAGGATTCGCCATGTACCTGCTTACAAGACTTACTACGTATGCTATGTCGGGTCTAGTACAGACCATAACATACATCAAAGAACCAACTATATTAGCATATGGGATGCTATTCATATAGGCTCTTTCGACATCAGTACTGGGACACTGATCAATACTCAGCTTGAATTGAGGGTTTGTTGGAGTCACAACTGGCTTCGAATTCGACATACCAAACTTTTCAAGAATCTTCCGTAGATATGCCTCTTGAGATAGGCATAACTTCGACTTCTTTCTATCTCTTCGAATGTCAATTCCAAGAATCCTGGAAGCAGCTCCCAGATCCTTCATATCGAACTCCTTATTGAGTTCAGCCTTCACCCTCATCACATCTTCAACGCTGTTGCTTGCTATGAGAATATCATCCACATAAAGCAACAAAATAACAAATGAATTACCAGGTCGAAATCTGAAGTAAACGCAGTGGTCGAACTGACTTCTAATGAAACTTATGCGTGCCATGAACTTGTCGAATCTCCTATTCCACTGTCGAGGAGATTGTTTCAGCCCATACAAAGATCTCTTTAACTTGCACACATAATCTTCCTTCCCATTTTCGACATACCCTTCAGGTTGCCTCATTAGGATCGTTTCATCTAAATCACCATATAAGAACGCAGTCTTCACATCCATCTGTTCCAGTTCAAGATCGAACTGTGCCACCATGGCAAGCAACATTCGAATGGACCTATGCTTCACAACAGGAGAAAACACATCATTGAAGTCGACACCTTCTTTCTGAGTGAAACCCCTTGCAACTAACCTTGCCTTGTATCTTTTCGACGTCACTCCTTCAATTCCTTCCTTAACTTTGAAAATCCATTTACAGCTGACTAACCTTGCCCCAACAAGTTTCTTGATCAGTTCCCAGGTATGATTATCATGAAGAGATTTCATCTCATCATCCATGGCCTTCAGCCATTCAGTCTTATTTCGACTCCTCATAACTTCCTTATAGTCTCTAGGTTCTTCGTCTAGAACCTCACTTGCAGAGATTAAGGCATAAGCTATAAGATCTGCATATCCAAGTCTCTGAGGTGGCTTGATGACTCTTCTCGACCTATCTCTCGACAATAGGTAGTCATTGTCAGTTTCCTCAACTTCAGCATCTTCTGCTTCTTCTTCGACTTCATTTGGGATATGCAATTCAGCATCAACATGCTCCACCTCAACAGGAATCTCTACCTGTTCCAGCTCTTCGTCAGATGTTTCTGTACTTCGACCAACATCATCAGTTTTCTTAAAAGCCATTTCAGCTTCATTGAAAACTACATCTCGACTGGTGATACACCTCCTGTGACTTGGCTCTAGGCACCATAGCCTATAAGCTTTGACTCCTTCAGGGTATCCCATGAACATGCATTTCAGAGCTCTAGGTTCGACCTTGTCTTGCCTAATGTGAGCATAGGCTACGCAGCCAAATACTCTCAGTTTGTCGGATCTGGTGGATGTCCCGACCAAACTTCTTCAGGTGTCTTCATATCTAACGCTGTCGAAGGACATCTGTTTATCAGATATGTTGCTGTCGAAACAGCCTCAGCCCAGAACACCTTTGTTAACCCCGCACTAGTCAACATGCATCTGACTCTCTCCAAAATAGTTCGATTAAACCTTTCAGCCAAACCATTTTGCTGTGGAGTACCTGCAGTAGTTCTATGCCTTGCAATACCAGAGGCAGCACAAAAACTGTCGAATGCCTCATTGCAAAATTCAAGGCCATTGTCGGTTCTCAACCTCTTGACCTTTCTGCCAGTCTGATTTTCAACCAGAGTCTTCCAACTTTTGAAATTCTCAAAAGTTTCATCCTTAGTCTTCTGGATGAATACCCATAATTTTCTGGAATAATCATCTACTATGGATAGAAAATACCTTGCTCCTGAATGTGATGAACACCTTGCAGGCCCCCAAAGATCAGCATGGATGTAATCAAGGGATCCATGTGTTCTTTGTTTGCCTTTGTTGAACTTCACTCTGCAAGATTTTCCAAATACACAGGGTTCACAAAACTTCAGCTTTTCGACTTTGTCTCCACCAAGCAGATTTTGTTTCCCTAATTCGACCAGACCCCTTTCACTGACATGGCCTAATCTCATGTGCCAGATTTCTGTTTTCGACAAAGGTTTCGTGGATGCAACATTTGTCGAACCACTTACAACTTCAGCCTCAAGGGTATACAAGCCTTGTTTCTTCACGCCTCTCAAGACTTCCTTTGAACCCTTCATGACTCTTAGGATACTTTTCTCTCCTTGGAAAACATATCCTTTCTTGTCGAATTCACCAAGAGAAAGCAGATTTCTCTTCAAATCAGGAACATACCTGACTTCAGTCAACAACCTTATTGACTCATCATGGAGCTTGAATCTCACAGATCCAACACCTGCAATCTTGCAAGCCTTGTTGTTTCCCAGCAATACTGATCCACCATCTTGATCACATAATTCCTCGAACAAGTCTTTGTTTGGAGTCATGTGCCAAGTGCAACCTGAATCCATAATCCACTCCTTCTTAGAGTCACTGCTTGAAACCACAAGAACATCAGATGATTCGAAATCATCTTGAACAATGGCAGCGTTGCCATTATCCTTACCTCCATGATATTTCAAGCGTTCAGGGCACACCTTTCTTGTGTGACCCTCCTTCTTACAATGGTAGCATCGAATGCCAGATGCTTCGCCACTGTAAGTCTTCGACTGGCTTTTGCCTTTCTTCTTGTCGAACTTACCATCCTTTCGTAAGAGTTTTCCTTTAACGGCCAAACCTTCGCCAACAGTCGAAGGTTTATGCTCCTTTCGTTCATTCAAGTCTTTAGAGTACAAGGCTGATTGAACTTCTTCAAACGTCAGGGACTCCCTTCCATACAAGAGAGTTTCTTTGAAGTGAGCATGTGATCGAGGCAAAGAACACAATAGTAACAGCGCTTGATCTTCATCATCGATCTTCACATCAATATTTTCAAGATCAAGAATCAGCTTGTTGAACATATCCAACTGCTCAGCCAATACTTTGTCTTCAATCATCTTGAATGAATACAAAGCTTGCTTCAGGTAGAGTCGATTTACCAGCGATTTGGTCATATACAAACTTTCAAGTTTCACCCATAACCCTGATGCTGTCGTCTCCTTTGATACCTGCCAGAGAACCTTATCACCAAGGCTCAGCAAAATTGCGCTGTGTGCTTTCTCGATCATATTCGTCTTCTCCGCTGCCGTCAATTCTGCATTCATGGCTGCCTCTCCCTTCAACGCTTCCAAACAACCCTGCTGAACCAGTAGAGCTTTCATCTTCAAGCGCCACAGACCGAAATCATTCACTCCGGTGAACTTTTCAATCTCATACTTTGTTGAAGGCATCTTCTCCACGCTCACCGCACCAATTTGTTGTGAATTCAATACCAAGAACAAAGTATAATCCAAGGGAAGAATAAAGGACAAGGAAGAAGAGGAACACAAGAATTGGTTATAACTGCTATTCTTTTACTTTCTCTTAAAACAAGATTACAAGTTTACAAGAATAACAAATAACCTCTCTCACCCCAAATTAGGATTTGCAGCTTAGCAATGAAGAGAGACTAGTATGCTATTTATAATAAAACCTAACATACTAACTAATGGGCTTTTTCCACAAGGCCCATTACACAAGTCAACTTAATAAACAAGCTAACTTAACAAATTAGGGTTTAAACACTAAAACCTAATTTAACATGCTAACAACCCTAGCATCTTCGACACAAGCATGTGAACAACCTTCGACTTCATGCTTAACCCTGTCGAACCAAGAAGCTACCATTCGGCCATACTAGAGTTCGATCCAAAATCTCACATACTTGCTAATAAAAACAATTAGATTTTGAGAAAAATCATTAGGTTGTTTATAAAAAGTCCTAAACATTCTTCTTCAACAATCTTCAACTAGCAATAAATATGAATGAACTTTAAAATAATTACGAGTTTGCACTTTAACAACACATGGATATAATATTTCTAAGCAATAAATATGAATGAACTAGCAAATATTCATTTAGTTGGGATAATGAAGACATATAATCTTAGTTTCATTAAATGAGATTACATTATATATATATCAAGTAATTTGGATATCTTTGTTTTTAATTATGTTTGATTTCCCTTACCTTTTTATTTTCTCAAACTAGAGACATATTATTTTTAACGTTACGAATGAGAAGTCCTTTATTCCTTAGAATACATTTTGTTTTGTTTATGTACCAAGAAAATTCATGGTTTCCGACGATGCTATATGATTGAATATGTATTTATATTTGTATATAAGTTTTACATCGATTATAAAATGTAATGTACTATAAATCTCTATATATAAAAACAGTCTTTGTAGTACTATTCTCATACGGTTGATCTCAATATCTTACATGATATCAGTTGAGGATAAGATCCAAACCTAATCTAAATTGTCGCCGCAGTAGCTCCTCCCTGAGCGCTGTTACCACCGCCACTTCTCATCAAAAGCTACTGCCGTCACAGTAGCTCATCCTCCACTACCGCCGTCGTCGTAACTCTTCTTCCAACAACGACGCTTATCCCATAGCTTATCCTCCAGCATTGTCCTCGCCTCCATAGCTACTTTTCCAACACCGCTGCCGCCATAGCTCCTCTTCCAACACCGCTGCCGCCACAGCTCCTCCTCCTGCACTATCGTCGCTTCCGTTGCGCCTCCAACACCACGTCTTCCTCTTCCGGTGATGATTCTGAGCATATTTCTACCAAGGTCGACAACCCTACCAAGTCATTCTCTTCTCACAATAGACAAGAGTTCCACGTAGCCCTTGCTGTCACTAACATAATAAACAACATTCCCTTTATTCTATAGATAGAGAAAGATCACTACATCATGTGGGATGAACTATTTAAAGTTCACACTCGTGCACACAAAGTGTACCATCACATCATTCTGCAACTAGGAAAAGAAAAACCTGCCTCCATTGATGTTGATTTTGAAATGGGGACAACCCTTGATTCCACTGTGCTCCAATGAATTTATTCTACCATCTCCCTTGATCTCTTTACCACTATTTTGGAAAAGGGATCCACCGCCATGGCTTCCTGGCAGCGTTTAGCTGATACTTCTTAGGACAGTCAAAACTCACGTGTCGTTTCTCTTGAGCAACACTTCCTATCCACCCGCATGGAGGCTTTTTCTAATGTCTACCTATTGCCAACGTCTCAAGCAAATTTCTATTTAGTTCAAGAACGTTGGAGCACCTGTTAGCAATCACTGTTTAGTTATTCAACTGGTGTCTGGTCTTTCTGGGCCGTATCGTGGGGTTGCTACCCTAATCCTCCAAAGCAATTCACTGCCATCGTTCTTCCAGGCTCGCTCTATGCTCAGGTTGGAGGATTTCGGTTTGGAGAAAATGCACAACACTAGTTCTCACCGAACATACTCGGATCACAAGCATCAGTATCCTCAAACATCATCATGAATTACTTTTCCTTGTATATTTAGAGGTATACATCTTGCTTTGCATAACTTCATTTAATATGCATTAAGGCTTCATTAAAGCTGCAAAGTAATCCTGCCAAATAAATTAGGTTTTCACCACTAGTACTCAAATCTTATTAGGTCCTGGTGCATTAGTAGCTCTGAGAGGTCTAGGATTTTACCTCCATACCTTCCATGTTTATCATAAAAAATGGATCTATATAGCAAATCTTATCACAAAACAAGAATTTATAAATAAGAGATTTAATTTATTCCCAATTAGGCTTTTACTATGTGATCGACTCGATTTAAAATCTGATCCAATTTTATTCAAGGAAGGCCTTTGAATTGATAGATTCAAATCTAGTTTTTCTTCCCCCTTAGTAAATTTACTTAAGTTTCCTGCATATCTTTCACATCCCTTTTCATCGAGATACTAGTCTCACATTTACTAGCTTAATTTCTAAGATTAGTCATTTCATATCTTAATGATTCATTGCTATTTGCTAGAAACTCAATATAATCGTTAAGATCTAATTTTTTTCTTTTCAATCTTATCATGATCCTGAATCAACTCAGTATTCAATGTAAATTGTTGCTTGTATAAATGTTTTTTACCTTACAATTATCTTCTTCATTTGAGAATTATAAGAAAACTTTTTCATCTGATGAAGGGTCTTTGAAGATTCTACCAGAGTTTGATTCTTCAAGATTTCTACTTAATGTTGATTATTAAACTGTATTCCTTGCTGTGACTCCTTTTTTGTTTTTTTCCAAAGATTCCACTGGATGAAACTGCTTTATATTTTTTGTATGTTCTCTTTGATGAAGTTTTTCTATTTTTAGACGTTGAATCATCCAAGGACCGTTCGTCCACCGAGATTTTTCTTTCAAATGAAAATGCCAAAGTTGAATTTTATTCTTCTTCAAAAGAGCTCTTTGACGAAGTTACTAAAGATTCCTTTAGAATTTTTGAAGTCGTTCATTCATATTTTAATAGTTGAATCAACTAGCAAAGTTTCTCAACGATTTCCTCCTTTTTGGATTTATCTTAAAAGTTGCAAATATTTATGTCTCTTGATTTAAAGATTGGATCATATTTCTAATTCCAATTCTTAATTCTCATACATGTGTTAGTTGTGAAGGTTTAAACATGGTTTCCAATATTTAGAATGGTTGAACATTATATGTAAAGATAACATTCACATTCAACTAATGTTTCAACTTTTATACCTCTTGTGTTCATTCCCTCTTGTTAGATACTTAGAGAGACTTCATATATTATTTCTAGAGTGTCTCACATTTCCTTGACATGGTTACATTTAGGGACATAAAGAAATTTATTTTAACTTAAAAGAGATAACCAAAAATTTTCCAGCTTTAAAATCAAATTCAAACTTTCTCTTATCTTCTTTAGTTCAAAGGAAATCAGGTTTATCTATTACTTCATCATTTAAATAGGGAGTAGTGATAAACAGACCATTGGTTATTGTTTCCCATGATTTAAGATTAATAATTTGAATGAAAATTTTAATTCTAGCTTTCCACGAGTCAAACTTATTACCATTAGACGGTAGACGTGCGTTTAGGAAAATCCTCTTGTTATAAGAAGTGTTGAAAGTCATTTTTCTCCTGAGACGATTAATCTTTAAATAGGAGTTATACTCTGATACCACTCATTAGAAATGTGAATCCATACACAAGAGGGAGTGAATTGTGAAGGGTTTTAAATACTTTGGTTTAAAAAAATCATTTGGAAAATCAACTTTTAAAAACATTTTAAACAAGTGATTGAATAAGGTAGTGGAAAACCAAAGAAAAGACTACACAATAAAGAGATAAGGGATAGAGAGAAACACCATATATTTATACATTTTCGGGCTTAAATAACATTTTTTTCTATAAAAATTATTCTTAAAAGTAACCAATAAACTTGAGAGCTTTAAGAAGGATATGCCCACAAACCTCCTTATATAAGAAAAAGAGATTTTAAGACTAATTTCACACCAAACAATAAACAAGGCTTAAAGTGGTTATCCTCTAAATCAAACAAATATTTTCCACAAGCTGATCCTTAAATCAAGATGGAGTTTTGAGTTGGCTAGCCTTCGAACTGAAATAGAGTTTTGCATAGGCTAACCACGAACCAATTGAGATTTTAACCAGATTAATCCCGAACTAATAAAGTTTTTAACCGGGATGAGTTCAAGAACCATTACGGATATTTTAATGGCTAACTTTCATGAATCAAAATAGAGTTTTTCTTTTTGGCGAAACTCACGAACCAAACGAAGACTTCCTAAGACAATCCCCAAATCAAACAAGAGTTTTTACTAGTTTATAGTAACCAAAATAACTTTCTACAAAAAATGTAGTCAAGAGATAATACAATATTGATAAATTACAATTAAACCCTCGTCAAGAACAGAGATCCTCAACTAGATACTCTCAAAGCACTATGGCTAAATATATGTGAGAAAAACAAGAGATTTTTTAAGTAAAAATAATGAGAAATTAAAATAAAAGTGAGACCAAACCTCAATTTATGAATGTGAAAAACTGATAAAAAAGCTCTCTATTTATAGGATAAGGTGTAATATGAATTTGGAAACATTTCATAGGGAAAATCAATGTCATAATCGATTAGGTCAATTGATTATCGACCTCCAAGAATCGATTGTTCAAACCACAAATGGCAGGTTTTAATATTTAGATGTTACCAAATATCATTAAGAGAATGTCCCAATTGATTTTAGACTCAAATTAGAGAAAATAATCTATCATGACACAGGTCTAATTAATTATTAATTTAAAAAAAGTTTTCCAATCAACCAGATACTCCCATAATCAATTGGCTAGGCATTAAAAATATTTTTAAGTGGTTTATATAAAATATGAGAGACTTTTCAAAAATATCCTTGTGTCTTTACAAGACACTATAACTCTAAAATACACTATCAAACTAGAGTTTAGTGTCATAAGAATTGTGAATCTAGGTTTATGTTATTTTCATGTTGATTATCTTCATCTAAGAGTTGGAGGTTAAACAAGATGAATTCCTCGAAACAGAAGTGTTTATTTGAATGTCGTTTGATTAAAGTGTTGATTTCAAAGAGATGTTTTGATCTTTAAGAGTATCTTCAAGAGAATAACTTGATTTAAGAGGATAGCTAAATCAACAATCTTGAGCATCTTCAACTGCTTGAGTTATCTTCAACAAACCCTGATTTTACTGGATATTGTTTGATATTAAATGTTGTCATCATCAAAACTATACAACAACTCAATTAATTTGTAACTTTGCCATCATAAATTTCATAATCTTAAATCATCTTGATAATAGGTGAAGCACGTGGATCCATATTTTTATTATAATTTTTTTTTTGAAGTGTAATATATAGAGATGGTTTATGGTTGAATTGTGTGGTTTAGTTAGCGTGAAAAAAGAACAAGAATGTCATTTTAATTTCTTTGTTAAGATTTGATTGTATTGTTTGAGTTTAGGAGCTCAAATCTATAAACTTTTTACTCCAATTATGTTAAAAACAAAGTCACACGTTTAAAACCTGATCATTCGTTTTGAAATCATTGACTCCGCAAAACACATAGAGGGATCACCTTATCATCGATATGTATCATAGTGAAAAGGACCAATACGCCTCATTGGCATCAATTTCATAATTCGAATCATTTCTCACTAGTACTATTATGAGTGCAATGATGCACTCGTCACGAGAGTTATAGTTTCTGCTTTTTCTTTTTCACTTATGATAAATCCAAGAATATTACATGAATAAGGAAATCTTATTTTACTCCATCGATTCTCCGTTTGAAAGTTGTCATCATCGATTTTGTTTTGTATGCCCTACTACTTAACTTTTTGGTTGACCGTAAATAAAGATGACGAGACATGTTTTCTATGTTTTGTTTTCTTCCATATTGTAAAGAAACATGGGAGATGATAAACTTCAACTAGGTTTGGCACATCATATCATTTGTAGACTTTAAAGAATGAATAAAATAACAGGGAGTTTGGGGTTTTAAAAAGCATATATATCATTTGTAGATTTTAAAGAATGAATAAAATAACAAGGGAGTTTAGGGTTTTAATAAGCAATCGGCAATCTCGAAAACGGTATCTGTTAGTCTACATTTCTTACAATTCTTTAAGAGTGTGTTTGGATGAAGCATTTTAATGAGGTAATGTAATATTTTGAGGGAATTTAAAATGATTTGCACAAAATTTATTGTTTGGATACAAAAATAAAGAATTGTTAAAATGATGAAATTTAATGGAATATTTTATCTAAGTTAAATTTAATCATTTTGAAATGGCACCAAAAATTAAAGAATTTGAAATTTCTCCCTTACTCCATAGAATGTATTTGTTACTATTATTTCTTCAGATTTTACAAATTGGTCCTCATATTTTCCAAAATTACAAAATTAAACCCTAAAAATTTCAAAAAATTGCTAATTGGTCCTTAATAATTTTTAAAAATTACAATTTGGTCCTTCAAATTTTAAAAAATTGCAAATTGGTCCTTACTTTTCAATTTTTTAATTTGGTCCAAATTTTTTAAATTTTATAAAAAATTACCCAAAAGTCTAACAATGAATTATCTTAATACTTCATCCAAACAAAATAATTTTAAAATGAATAAATTTCAATTGAATCATTTGAATTACTTTGAATTTTAAATTCCTTTAGAATTTCCAATTACCTCATCCAAACACACTCTAAATAAATTTTCGTACGATTTAGCATTGCTGATATTAGAAACAAGGATTAGCATCTTGGATTAGCATTACTCAGTTGGCAGGTATTTTATATATTTTATATGTGGTTGTTGCCAATTTGGCATTAACGAAATTGATTTAACATATCAACGTTCCAATACCAAGATTAATTTGAAAAAATTCCTTTAAGTCATACCAAGGTTAATTGGAAAAAATTTCTTAACCCTACATTGTTTAGATTAAATGCTTTAACTTACTTTATTATATAAAGAGAACAAACATTTTCTTAAATTCTCTTAAGAGAATTATTTAAAAAATTTATATATTTAAAAATTATTAAGTGTTTTTATATTTCTCTTTGGAGAATTATTTGAATTTCTCATTGCTTGAGAAATTATAAAGTTTTTAATTCTCTTTAGAGAATTATTTGAATTTCCTTCATTTGAGAAATTATTACGATTGGTCTTTATATCAGACATTACAATGATATTTATATCTTATTCAACTAGTCTTTGTACCATCATATGGTGTATTTCTATACTTATTATCTACCGTGCAAGTAGTAATTGTACAATATATAATAAGACTGTTTTATCCTAGAGGTGCCGTGATTGATTGACTGTTTTACATAATTTTCGATAGTACCGTAAAACATCTTAAAGAGATCGACATAGTTAGCGACTTGACTCAGTAATTTCTTTAGTGGCAATTTATCAAAAATGTAAAACAACAATTTTAAGACGTTTTCAACCTGTCATGGCTACCAAAAAAATTATTGCCAGTTCTACAGCAGCTCTATCTGGGTCAATTATTGGCAGTTCTACAGCAGCACTACAAACGCTGACAACAAAAAATTAGATTTTTCTTAACCCTAAAGAACGTTACCAACGTTCTGACCGAAGACATTCCTGTTGCTCCTCCTAGGTCAATTGAATAAACTAACGACAAGAAATTTTTGGATTTAGATGGAATTGTTAATTTTACCAAAGCTCAATCTACTGCACAAATTAAAGCAAACCAGTTACAGCTCATGAAAGAAATTTTCCTATGGAAAAAGAATGATTATCTCTGCAAAAATTACATTCTAAATGGACTTGCAGTTGATATGTATGATTATTACACTAACTACGATACTCCAAAATATGTTTGAAGGCGTTGAAAAAGTATGACACCGAAGAAATTGGAGCAAAAAAGTAGGCTATTAGTTGCTACCTCAAGTATCAGATGGTAGATGAAAGATTTGTGGAAGATAAATATCACAAATTTCAAAAAGTAGTTCACGAGATCATCACAGAAGGTATATCTTTAGTTGAACAATTTCAAATTGCTTTTATTACTGACTAACTACCCCCCTGGTTTGAAATTTTGTAAAAGTTATGCTTTGCCACAAAGCAAAAGAATTTTGAATTGAGAGTCTAATTATTTGCCTTTGAATTAGAGAAGAATCTCAGAGACAAGATCAAAAAGAAAAATTCTTGGTAGTTTTAAACAACAAAATGAAATCTGGTGCGGTTCTAAAACCATTTGGAAAACCATTAAGGACTCATAACCACAATGTTGTGAACCGGATTAAGAATGATAATTCTTCAAGGGCCCCGATTACTCCAATCGATAGGAAACAACCACAACCACTAAGAAATGACACTGGTGTTTTCTCTTGCTTAAATTGTGGAAAACTAGCTAATGTGGTTAAGAAATGTAAGACTGGGCCTAAACCTTGTGTTGCCCCTAATGCACATGTCAACCCGACTAATGGGAAATTTATTGCATTAATCATTGAAATCAACATGGTTGGTGGATCTAATTGTTGGTGAACAGACACCGCCTCCCCTCGTTGTGTCTATTATGATCGTGCAATATTTAGAATATGCATGAATACTGAAAACAATAAGAAAGTGTTATTGGGGGTTGTCCACACCTATAGTGTTGTCGATACTGGAGAAGTGGAGTTTAAGTCCATCTCCAAAAAGGTTTTAATCTTGAAGAATGTCATGCATACTCGTGAAATTATAAAGAATATTATTTCTAGTTTTCTTCTAAATAAGGAAGGGTTTAGACCGTCTATTGGGGTAGATTTGTACATCATCACTAATAATGATATTTTTGTGAATGAAAATGATATGCTTAAGAATTTAGTGAATGACAATGAAAATAATTTAGTAAGAAAACTAAGAGTTTCATAGTGATAGGGGAATTGGGCATGATTCTAGTTTATTTAATGAATTTTATAAACAAAATGAAATTCTTCATGAAACCACTATATCATATTCTCCTGATGAATTGTTGAAGAAAGAATAGAAGTCTTATTGAATTAGTTATTGCTATTATGTTGAATTTTGGTGTTGCTCCTCACTAGTGGGAGAAATTTTTATTGACTATTTGCTATGTCCTAAATAGAGTTCTCAATTCTAAAAATAAGATATCTCCTTATGAGATATTGAAGAAAAGAAATCCAAACTTGTCTTAAATTAGAACTTGGGTTTTCTAGCTTATGTCAGGATTACGGATCTGGAGTGTGTTAAACTAGCTAATAGAGCCTATGAACGTGTATTCATTGAGTATGCAACAAACAATAAGGCATATAGATTTTATGACCTAAATTTTAAAGTGATCATATAATCAAATGGTCTTGAATTCTATGAAGAAAAATTTCCTTTCAAAGAAATAATGGGGGCACATAATCAAATAACATTCTTGAGATCAGAAACATAAAAAGCAACGATGAAGTAGAAACAAAACTTTTAAGAAGTAATAAAGTAAGATTTTCTAAAGACTATGCGCCCGATTATGTGGTTTATACATTATAATAAGATCTAACAAATGTTCATAAAGTATTGTAATCACTGGATGCAAATTTGTAGCAAGAAACTATTAATAATGAGATAGATTCTCTATAGTCTAACAATACTTGCCATTAAGTATACTTGCCTCTTGGTTGTAAACCAAACCGTTGTAAATAGATTTTAAAAAAGAATCTAAAACCCGATGATGACATTATTGATAAATACAAGGCTCTCCTTGTGAACTCATGTTTTAGGCAGAGAGATAATATACAATTCTATGATACTTTTTCTCTAATCACTAGTATTACATCCATTAGGTTACTAGTTTCAATCATTGCTATTCGTAACTTAATATTACACTAAATATGTTAAAATGACCTTTTTAAATAGTGACTTAGAATAAGAAATTTATAATGACCAACCAGAAGGATTTGTGATTCCTGCGTAAGAAAACAAGATATTTAAGTTAGATAAGTTTATGTAAGATCTAAAATAATACTTCAGGTGTACAACTATTTAAGAAAATTGGTGATAATGTTAGACAAAACGAGTATATGAGCATCATTGGTAGTCATTGGTATGCCAGTGATAATACTTCTGACATTGCATATTTTGTAAGATTGTTGTGCAGGTTTAATAGTAAATTGAGTAATGAGCATTGACATCTATTGAACGAGTCATGTGATACCTTATAAAGACCATGAATCTTGGTCTACTTTATTAGATATTTACTATTATACTTGAACGATACAGTGATGCAGATTGAAATACATTATCGGATAATTCTAAAGCAACTAGTGGATATATATTCAGTATAGCTCGAGGAGATGTATCTTGGAAATAAAAGAAATAGACTATCGTGACTCAATCCATGATGGAGTCTGAAATGATAGCATTAGCAACTACTAGAGAAGAAGCGATGTGGTTAATATGCTTGCTAGATAAGATCCATTTGTGGAGAAAAACATATGCCAGTTATGTTGATCCGCTGCGATAGTACCGTTGTTATTATAAAAATTAGAGACCATTATTATAATGATAAGAGACGTAAAATAAGGTAAAAGAACTGTATCCTTAGAGATTGTATCTCTAAAAGAGCTATAAGAGTAGATCATGTATACAGTGATGAAAATTTAGCCGATCCTTTGACGAAAACATTAGCTTGAGAGAAAGTCCATAATACATCCAATAAGATGGTACTAATGGCTAAAGTGAGTTTCTCATGATGGTTACCCGACCTAATAGACTAGAGATTTCAAGAAATATTTTCAAAGGGTAATAAAATTGTGATTAATATAAGATGACCATGCTAGTACAAATAAGAGATGCATGAATTCGAAAGCTATAAGAGGATGAGATGATATAAAATATCAATAAGATATATACTCTATATGAGGGAGTGCAATGCTATAGGAGTACTCTATAGAATCACTTGTGTGATTGTGGAACTTAGGATAATTCGTATGGAATTTCAAGACATAATTCCTAGAGCCTTCACTAAACTGGGATAGAAGTGCAGGACCATTAAAACACGAGCTTATTAAAATAAACCTTAAGAAAAGGTTGTGTGCGATTTTGATATTTGAGATAGAGTTTAAGACAATTTTGTCACTCTTATTGAATCACAATCCTACT
The DNA here is from genome assembly GCF_029867415.1 of Vicia villosa. NCBI lineage: Eukaryota > Viridiplantae > Streptophyta > Magnoliopsida > Fabales > Fabaceae > Vicia > Vicia villosa. The sequence goes on along the minus strand of NW_026705088.1, from coordinate 1,102,235 downwards.
TGTTACGCAAAGATTTAAGTCGTATGTACACCTTTATTGATGCAAAATCTTAGAAAGGTTTGACATTACTTTTGAAACATTTTTTAAATTCAAGTGGAGGAGTGTTAGAACATGACGATGTTCTAATATAGAGATGAATTTAAAAAAATCCTTAAGTCCAACATTATTCAAAAAATAGGTGTGTTTGGGTGTTAATTGAAAAAACTCCTTAGTTCTATATTACTTAGATTAAATATATCGGCTAGCTTAGTTTGTTATAAAAGAAAAACACATGTTTCTTTCCAAAACACACAAAAAGTTTCTTTTTAGTTTTTCCTTCTTCACTCTCACTACTCTGGTGTTTTTCGAGTTGTCGAAGTGCCAATTTCTCCCTCTTTCTTTCTACTCGTTGAATTTTTCGAGTATTTTTTTGATTTCTCTTTAGAAAACTATTTGAATTTCTCATTGTTTTAGAAATTATCAAGTATTTTTAGTTTTCTTTGGAGAATTATTTGAATTTATCCTTAAAACTCATTTTTATGGGAACTGTCGCAACCTATGTGTCGTAAAACTCATTTTTTCTTGTAGTGCTTGTTTGAGAAATTATTTTGAGTGGTCAAATGATCATTATTGAATTCTCTTTGGAGAATTATGTGAATTTCTCATCGTTTGCGAAATTATTATGACTGGTCTTTATACCAAACACAACGAGAGATATTTATATCTTTTTCGAGTGGTCATTGTACCATCAAAGGGTATATTTCTAGACCATTTATCTACTGTACAAGTTATGATTATACAATATATAACTGAAATATTTTATCCTTGAGGCATTTTGGTTGATTGAATGCTTTGCACAATTTTAAGAAATATTGTGAAACGTCTTAAAGAGAGCGACCTAGTCTGCAATTCGGTCATGTTATTTCTTTAGTGGCAATTTCCAAAATATCAAATAACAATTAATTAAGGTTGAAAGTATACTAGTTTTGAAGTGGTTGTGAAATTCCTAGTTGGATCTCAATTGTTATGGATGAATGTTTTTATTGATTTTAAAAGATAATTTAATAAACCTCGTTTCCTTAAGTGGAAGATGTAAAAACTAGAGTCATAAAAAAATTTAGCTATGTATTTTATTGAAAATAGAATTGCAATAAAGAGAAGTTAGTTATAGTTAGAAGATTGTTGTAATAATTTGTTTTCTTATAGAAAATGATAATTTCATGTTTTTTATGTAGAAAATGGGTCGTAGTTGAATGTATGACAAAGTAAACTCCAATAGGTTTGTTTTGAAAGATGTATTTGCTAGTGGAGTTGAAGATTTTGTCAATGAAGATATGAAACGACCATAATTTTAAATAAGGGAGGGATGAGGCACCCGTGTGTAAAATGTGTTTGCATTGGCTTGAAGAAGTATAGTGAGGTCAAACATCACTTGTACCAACATAGTTTTTTTTGCCAAACTATTATATATAGACTGAACATGGACAAAAGAATTGGAATATGGACCCTGATATGATTAATCTAATAGTGGTTGGAATGCTGGTGGCGATACTTTGGGTGACGAAGAACAATTTGATGAAATGAATGAAATGGTATATAATGTTATTATGCCATTTGTCAATAAAGTGGTGAAGACTTGAAGTGGCGAAGGTAAATTAGGAATATGAGCTCCCACACTTCTTTTATGCATATCGAACCACACCTCATACAACAATCGGAGATAATCATTTTCAAGTGGCTTACAAGACTAAAGTCATCATCCCTGTCAAAGTAGAAAAGCTTAGGTGGAGAAAGATGCACCTCTTGTCAGAAAATGATAATGCCAAAGCAATCAAAGATGAGTTATACTTCCTAGAAGAGAGAAAGACATCCACGTCTCTCATGAGAGTCGTTATCAAGCAGACAACTCCATCCAAATACAACTAGCAAGTCTGACCCCAAAAATTTAAACTTGAGGATATTGCATTAAGAAAGGAAGAATTCAGAGGAAATAATGTTAGAGACGGGAAACTCACACCCAATTAGGAAGGTTCGTATAAGATTAAGACCAACACAGGAAGTAGAGCCTACACTCTAGAGACTTTAATCGGGGAACCAATCCCATGAATGTGAAATGCTGTAAAACACAAACGATATTTTAGCTAAGTATTCTAATGTTTACCTAGGCCTAGTTATGTAATATTTTGATATGAGTAACACAATGTTATTTGTTGAAATTTTGTTAATTTCTATTAAGTAAATCAAAGTAAGAAGTTATTATGGCGCACTAAGCCACATTTGGCGCACACCCCTTTTGGTAACTAGTCACTCCATATCATAGGTAGTGGAGCCCAATATACGTTGACCTTAAATCGAGCTTAAACCTGTGGCCAGGGAAGGGGTGAGATCTTTGTTTAGGCATAGTCCCTAGCGATGTCAAATCTTACGCTAGTTCCCAACAATGGAATGGGTAAGGAAGAGACACAACCATAAAAAAGTAGATATACAATGAAACAAAGTTATAGACGGGTAAATGGTGAAACAAAATCGTATATGTATAAACAATGAAACAATAACGTAGGTGTATAAACAAAGAAACACAATCGTATGTGGATAAATGATGAAACAAAATTGTAGGCGGATAAGAGATGAAATAAAATTGTAGATGGATAAATAATGGAACAAAATCGTAGGCAAAAAAGAGATGAAACAAAATCATGGGCGATCAAAATGGTGAAATTAGAGAATGAACCTAAAGCACCAAACAATAAAAGTAAATAAATTACCAAGGAAAGAAAAATCATGTTCAAAGAAAAATCATTACAAAGCCTCAACGACACTAAATGCACAATTACGCAATCAAAATACTACAAATTTATATCCCAATTTCTTTAATATCACTAACAATATATCTTACAATAACCACCTTCTAAAGGGCTCATCTTCTCTCAAGGAACCTGAATACTCGATCCTAACACCTCTAACTAGTCAGAAGCGCTCTTAAAGGCGTCATAGATAGCCTTGAGGCTTTCATCAATGGCTTCATCGTGTTTTATCTTCAATGCCTCCATCTCCCCCTAATGGGACTCCAACTCCTCAGACCATGGTTCCTTTATATTTTTCAAGGTTTCCTTAGTTTCAGTTACATGGAAGGACAACATCATCGTGGAAGTCATTTCTTTTTAAAGAGCATTTTCTTTAACCTCTAAAGACAATTATGGAGACGCCACCTTAGCAGCCATTTCAAAAGGAGATACATGGATGTCCACCTCCTTTTAAAATTGGACGACCTCTTCACTTCCTTTTAAAGCTCAAAAACTCTCCCTTGAAGTTGGGTTCATTCATAGGAAACAATGTCATACTTACCCTTCCATTTCCCTATCTCTTTAGAATGGTTGTTCAGGGAAAGCGCTACTCCACAAACAACAGCTGGAAAAGCTGTCAAAGAAGCACCTCAAAACATATGGAAGGTCTTTTATACAATCATCTCTAACTTACTCGTGTTATATAGGCTATAATAAGCAAGATCTAGTTCAGATATGTACCTATGTACTTCTTAGGAGGTGAAAAGTACCCAGTATGAGTGAGTGGTGACAAAATTGGAAGGAGAACGAGTATTTTTGGTGTCAGGAAGGACGATTAGTGTGGAGGTAGGACAAAAGGGCTTAGACCTTTTTCCTCACATTTCTTCATAGATGGGACCTTTGTCCTGATCTAGATTGTTGTTATCCCCGAGCATATAAGTAGACCGATCATTGGATTTTTTTTCTCTTCTTTTCGAATGACAATTGGTCTTGCTCAAGGTAAGCTAGTAGGGTTTGGGAAGCAAGTGAGACCCTAATATTAACTGGGAGATTTTACATCACCACACCCTCCTGAGTTGGGAGAGTAGGTGTTTGAAGTACGTCTATCGCCCTTATGGCCTTCTTCCTCGTGAAAGGATTCCTACAGACAGCATCTTATCTGTAGAAAAGAGCAAGGATAATATCATTAAGAAACTATAAGAAAAACAAAAAAATATTCCATAAAATTAAAGTTTATCTCCTCACAAATGTGTTTCCCATTTCCTGCACAGTAGTCGCCACCATAACTTCCTAAGTATCGATATACTGTCAGTTTCTCATCGAGAGGAACACGTTAAAAGTGCTAGATTCTTCACCATAGCTCAAGCGCTCCCAGTAGGCCATCAAATCTCCTTTCATCAACTCTTCCTTTTAGGTCACCAAATTAGAAGGAACAATATGAGTGTTTGAATCTTGACTGGAGAGGTTTTGGACTTGACATTTTTGGATCCTATCCTAGCAAATTGCCGGCTCAAAAATAAGGGACGAGTGGAGAAGGCTTAATGATTATTCAGAACATCGAATGAGCACCTAGGGTCAAGGGGGTCACTAGAAAGTAAAGATCCTTAAAAAAATTCCAACTACCAAGATAAATGTGGAGTACTATTTTTTAATTGACACAACGAGCACTACAACAAATAATACTTTTCATGACAAAGCTTTCACGTCGTCCTGAAAAAAACGAGGTTATATATATATGACACCTCCCAGCTAATGCACTTTATGTTTTTATTTATTAACAACTATAAAGTAAATGAGTTAACCCTTCGATTTCTTTGATAAACTGATGAATAAAATAATTAGATTTTACTATAAAAGACTCGCTGAACAGATTTTACCTTAATACTATCTTATTTGTAGCCGCCCCACCGTCGAATACATCATTTTTTAGGATGAATTGCAAAACTGAAAAAAATGTTCTTTTACCTTGAACAAAATATTTTTCCAGCTTTGGAAATCCATCTCAAACAATGGTGTTGTTGTTGTTATTGCTTTTTAAGATTTTAAACCACTATGATTTATTCCTAAAAGTCTTTACTAATGGATTGCAAGTGCTGAAAAAACATTTTCCTTTCTATGATGCACACACCTGATTAGCAATTGGATGCATTCCAAGTATGCATCAACAATCTTGGTGAAGGCATGTCTGGCATTTAAGACGGATCTCCACCACCTTGTGTGGGACTTGGACATGCTGCATTTTTGATATTCTCGATAAACAATCTTGATGTTTTATGAAGTTTTGTTGCATACAATGTATTTTTGATATTCTGGGTAAACAACGTAACCATTTAAAAAAATACTCTAACCCCTCGATTTGGTTTAAAATCGAGGGGTTAGAGTGAAATAAAAAAAATCAAAAAATGGTTACATTGTTTACCCATAATATTACAAATACATTGTATGCAACAAATATTTTATGCGACCTGCTCATGTTGTAATTTTAATATTATGGGTACACAATTTGATATTTTGCGAAGATTTATTTCATACAATGTATTTTTAATATTCTGGATAAATAATGTAACCATTTTTGGAAAAAAAATTATTTTACTCTAACCCCTCGATTTTATTGAAAACCGAGATGATAGTTAAGTGTTTCTTTCACTATTTTTATTCAACAACCTTAAACAAATCTTTGACGTCCATATAAAGGTTATCAATGCTCAAGAATCCACCATTATTGATCTCCGTGAAACCTAAGAGACATCCATTATATAAGTTCTCTTATGATATTGGAAATCTAAATGAAACATATGAAGCGCTTGAAACATAAGGAAACTAGAAAAAGTTCTCTTCGTTGGATTGCAAGAGCAGAAAATCAACTGGATTTAAGGTTTTTTCTATTAAATTTTTATTTATACCGAAAATATTTTTGATTATTGATATTAATTATCTTACCCAATTTTTTCACCAGAAACAAATTCATGCAAGATCCATAAAGAAGATCCTTTAACAAACTCTTTTGTTTTGTTTTGAGAAAAGAGGTTCCCAGTATTTGATCGTGCCCAGAATATCAAGGAATTGAAGATCCAACAGATGATCTTCATAAACAATAATTGTAATATTCTTTGTAAACACTGTAACGTGTTTTATTAAAAAAAACTAATGACCCCTCAATTTTTATGATAAATGAGATAAAAAAGGCATTAGTTTTTGTAAATAATAAAAGTGCAGAAACTGGGGTTCGAATCCATGCCATAATAAACTTTTACCTCGGTGTTTTAAAAACTGAGGTGTTAAGTCATTACTTTTCATTACGCCCTTCGTTACCTCGATTCTTTTGCAGAGGTAAAATGTATTCCGCGTCCGAAGTTAGAAGCACTTTTGTAGTAGTGGAGACCAGAAGTACGGTTATCCACTCATTAATCATTTTTAGTAGACTCGTATGCACTCTAGTTGAAGAGTTACTAAAGGGTTTTTGACCGTCTTCAACATAACCCACACCGGACCCAAAACTATCGCTAAGCACGATAAGATTGGGACCGGATCAATTAACCTATATTAGGCCTTCATTTGGAATATTTGGGTTTTCAATCCTAGTGGTTGATGAAGAGACACTACCATCAAGTTTGTTTATCATGTTTGCAAGTATATACCCCATGTTAGCCATTATAAGAATGAAGGAGTAAAAAAAACAACAAAGTACAAGAAAAAGGATGAGAAATGGTACTCGAGTAACCTAAGGGAACCGCCACGTCCTAGCCTATGAATCTAGGGTCACGTGTAAAGAAATCATGTGAAACGTCTCAATGACGAGACTAGAATTTAATACACATGTTCCATAAAACTCTTCTACTTTTCTACGTAAATATACTGACGTAGAGGACTCGACCCAATTTTCCGAAAGCCTTTTTGTACTTTACGCCATGACAAGCTTTGGAGGAAATTGTTCTAAGTCGGTCAGAGACCCAATACTGCACAAGCTCAATCACTATCCACTATATATAAACTACCACATATGAAACCTACTCATTTTCATTCACTTAGTAACTTAGAAGTTGAAGTGTTATTCGTTGGATCCTTGAAGTAGCTTTCAAATGACGTATAAGCTACAATGTAGGCTTAGAGAATGTTCATTTGCTGAGATATTGGGCCCGTTTGTTTTGACTTTTTTTTAAAATGATTTTTATAGTGTTATAAATTTTGTGAAAAATTTTTTTACAAAGAAACTTTTTATAAAAGCTTCAAATAAAAATTTTGTTTAAATAGTTAATCTTAAAATGTGATTTTAGGTGTTTCATCTATTTATGGGAAAAAAATTGAATATCAAAATTTCAAAAAATCACTTAATTTTGAAGCTATTTCAAATAGATTTTCATAAAAATCATTTTTGAAATACAACTTTTTGAAAAAATTATGATTTTGACTAAGTTTTGGTCTTCAATTATGTATGTTTATGTTATAGGATGTCAAATTAAGTGTTTCATTTTAGAAAAAACGAATATAACAATACTTGTAATATTTTGAAAAACGGTTTTAGAAAATCTATTTTCAGAAATACAAAGAAAAATAATAATTTTTTTAAAGCTGAAACAAACTGGTCCATTGTATACTTACCGAAAGAAAGGAATTGTAAGTAAGAAAAGGAATAATTTTCATGGATTGGCTTCCACCAATTGAAGTTTCATTTATTTTGTAAGTGAGAGCACATAAAAATTACTCTAATCTTCATGTTAATCTTGCAGGTCCACTTATGCACTACCTTATTGCAATCCACACCAACACATTAAGATTCTATCTTATCAATTCACCAATAATTTTAGTTTTCTAACGGAATAGTATAAAAGTGGAAAAATTCAATTGAACCCTCACCTTAAAAAAAATTAACAACTAATTAAATTATTACAATATTAATTAATTAAATATATTTTTATTTAACTGATATGATAGAAACTAACCTTGTTGCTAGCAAAAGTATACTTTTACTTTTTTTATTTAACTAGTATTGTAGAAATATTATTGCATTATTAATTAATTGATTAAATGTTGTTATTTATCTAATAGAATAATGTTATAAATATCGTAATATAAAAATAGATATCAATTAAAATGTTTTTATGAATAAAAAATAAGATATGTTTGAGTAATATAGATATTATAAAATAAAATTAATAATAAATTAAAATTAATATATACTGTTAAGAGTCTCACATCTGATAATATATGGTCTAAACATGTGTTTATAAGTAGGAGGCAATCCTAACCCTACAAGCTGGGATCTAGAGTCTACTAAGAGGAAATTTTTCGCCGTGTTTTACCCGGTTGACCTACTATCTTCCGGTGAGAATTTTCCTTCTGCAAACTGTGTCATCATTCCTGTTAGTCTATTTTTTTCCGGCGAGTACCTTGTTACTATTCACCAGCGCGTCACTGTTCACTATGCAGTCATTGATCATCGCCAAACTGTTCATCGCTGACGTTACTGTTCACAAAAACAAAAATTTTCCACTCGGTTTTGTCCCCTGATCACAGCTCCGGTCTTTGTTTTTTCTACCGACTCACGAAAATCTGCCCTTCATTTCAAACAGCCTCATTCTTGTTAACTTGAAGATATGGGAGACGCTAATTCTGTCTTGTTTACTAAAGTTCCTCTCATCCCATGTAAAAAACTAACAGGATCAACCAACTATAATATATGGGCTCGTGCTGTCGATTTGTGGTTTCGCGGTCAGGGATATGAAGAGCACCTAACCATAAAATTGACTGTCGTTGCAGCCGACAAACTCGCTAAATGGAAGAAAACTAATGCCTCTTTGTGTACCGTGTTGAGGTTTTCCATAGCACCTAACCTCCAAGCACAATATCAAGCCTTCTCCACTTGTTACTAGGTATGAGAAAAGGCCAATAAAGTCTTTTCCAACGATGTTCACTCTTTATACAGTGTCATCCACAAACTCAACACACTAAAGTTGGAAAATATGGATGTGCAAGCTTATTTGAGTAAGCTTGATGCCTTGAAAGCAAGTTACGCAACCCTCGTGCCAAAGAATAGAGTAAATATTTCATGGTCATGGCACTTAAAGAACTAGCATCTGAACTCGAATTCGTCCGTAACCATATTTTATCAGGTACTACTGTTCCTAACTATGATACAGTTAGTAAACAACTGTTGCGCTTGGCTACACCTCATGCGTTTGGCCCGGTTTCCCCTCCATCAATTATTGCTCCAACACCAGGTGACACTGTTGCCCTTACATCTCTTGGAAACAATCAAAATCTCATTCGGGGAAGGTCATCTAACTCCAAACCTCGTCCCAAGTGTGACCATTGTAACCGGCTTGGGCACACTATCGATCGTTGTTGGAAGTTGTATGGAAGACCTCCACGCCAGGTAAAAGCAACTCAAATTGATTATCTAGATACTATGCGGACTTCACCTTCACTTCATAATCTTACGCCAAGCTACGTCGATTTTCTCAAGTGGTGTAAAACTAATCAAATCTCTGGTTCCACGGCTTCGGTTGCACACACTGGTAATTCATCTATTTTCTTCTCTCCATCATCTCCTTTTGGTCCTTGGGTCCTCAATTCTGGAGCGTCTGATTATGTTTCCGGTAATAAAGGTGTTATCTCTTCCCTATTTACATCTTGTCCTTATACACCCCAACAAAATGGGGTAGCCGGACCTAAAAATTGGAATCTCGTAGAAACCACTCGGACCCTACTTCTCCATGATAATGTTTCTCTCCAGTTTTTGGGGGATGCGTGAAGGATAGAAAAACACTTAGAAAGGGGGGGTTTGAATAAGTGTAGTCTTAAAAACTTGAACGATAAAAACAAATTGCGCAGTTATTTTTATCCTGGTTCGTTGTTAACTAAACTACTCCAGTCCACCCCCACGGAGTGATTTACCTCACCTGAGGATTTAATCTACTAATCGCAACAGATTACAATGGTTTTCCACTTAGCCCACGACTAAGTCTTCTAGAGTATCCTGATCACAACTTGATCACTCCAGGAACAAATGCTTAGACACAAGCTAAGACTTTCTTAGAGTATCCTGACCATCACGTGATCACTCTAATTACAACTGCTTAGACACAAGCTAAGACTTCCTAGAGTATCCTGATCAACACTTGATCACTCTAGTTACTTACAAATTAATGTAATCAAATCTAAGAGTATTACAAATGCTTCTGAAAAGCTATAATCACAACAGTGATATTTCTCTTAACGTTTAAGCTTAATCTCACTAATATATTACAACAACAATGTAGTGAGCTTTGATGAAGATGAAGTTTCTGAGCTTTTGATTTGAACAGCGTTTCAGCAAGTTTTTCAGAATAATTTCGTTCAGGATCGTTAACGTTGCTTCTCATCAGAACTTCATATTTATAGGCACTTGAGAAGATGACTGTTGGGAGCATTTAATGCTTTGCGTGTTCCGTACAGCATTGCATTTAATGTTTCACGCTTTTGTCAACTACCTCGAGCCTTGTTCACGCTGTGTCTACTGACGTTTCCTTTAATAGCTTCCAACGTTCCTTTTGTCAGTCAGCGTAGCCTGCCACCTGTACTTTCGTCTGATCTGATGTTTGTTAATACAACGTTTGAATATCATCAGAGTCAAACAACTTGGTGCATAGCATCTTCTTGTCTTCTGACCTTGAAGTGCTTCTGAGCGTGATACCATGAGAACTTCAGTGCTTCTGCTTCTGATCTCAAGTTCTTCTGATGCTTCCATAGACCCATGTTCTGATTCTGCCTTGACCATCTTCTGATGTCTTGCCAGACCATGTTCTGATGTTGCATGCTGAACCTTCTGAGACAAAGCTTCTGAGCGCTGATTTGTGCATACTCTTTATATATTTCCTGAAAGGGAAATTGCATAGGATTAGAGTACCACATTAACTTGAGCAAAATTCATATACATTGTTATCATCAAAACTAAGAATATTGATCAGAACAAATCTTGTTCTAACAATCTCCCCCTTTTTGATGATGACAAAAACATATATAAATGATATGAATTTGCGATCAGAAAGAGCAGACGGCTAAAGACAATTACACAGCTATAGCATAAGCATGTGAATATGTCTCCCCCTGAGATTAACAATCTCCCCCTGAGATGAATAATCTCCCCCTGAAATTAATACTAGAAGAATTTTAATGATAAAAGACTTCCCTGAGTATTTCAGTAGAGACGTTCACAGTGCTTGATCTTCAGAACATTCATGACTTCTGATTTCTGCTTCCATAGGACAGCTTCAGAACATTGAATTTCTTTAGATCCTCAGAACATTCACAACTTCTGATTCCTGCTTCCATCGGACAGCTTCAAAACTTGAATTTCTTTGATCTTCAGAACATTCACAGCTTCTGACTTCTGCTTCCATCGGACAGCTTCAGAACTTGAATTTCTTTAGATCTTCAGAACATCCACAGCTTTTGATTCTTGCTTCCATTTGGACAGCTTCAGAGCTTGAATTTCTTCTTTCATCACTTCATGCTAGATTGTATCAGAACATTGTTGAATGTACCAGAGCATCATCAGAGCATCTCTACATCCTGAAATGTTACAGAACAAAACTAAACGACAAAAGTCAGCATGAATGAGTCAGAACATAGAATATGTTTCATAACACATAATATGTATCAGAGCCATATGGTATGTGTCAGAACACATAGACATAATGTTTCAGATCATATTCTATCATCAGAATATCTGAACATTCTTCCTTCTTGCTTCTGCTTCTGCTTCTAAAGCTTCATAGCACTCAGCTTGCTTCAAGAATCCAAGAGCTTGATTCATCTTGTTGCTTCTTATGTTGATCTTTAAAGAGGATCTTCAATTCCTGCAACAACACAACTTGAAGCATAGAACTTTGCAAGTTCTATTAGTAATGTGGGGCCTTTTTACCCGGTAACTGATAATATTAATCAGATCATTTATCATATATTTTCTCCCCCTTTTTGTCATAACATCAAAAACATAAAAGATTCAGATGAAAAACAAAAAGAAACACATGGAAGAAAAAGATAATTTTCATTGAAGTTTTAAGCAGACAAAAGTACAGAAGTACAAGAAGATAAGGAAGAGAAGGAAGACCAGATGCACAAAAACAGATGCAGCAAAAGCAAAAACAAAAAACAACTAAGACTCAATCTAAGATGACCCTAGCCTTGACAAGATCTTGGCCAACATCTCTTGAACCCCATTGTTGTGCTCATTCTGCTTCTCTATGAAAGCTCTAAACTCAGCATTGACTGAGCTTTGCTCATCCTGGTTCTTCTAAAGAACTTCCAGAGTCCTTGCAAGACGGGAAGGTTCATCAGAAGAAGCTTCATAGCTTCTATCCAACGGGATGGCATTGTGATCTGTAGCTTCCATTGATAGATCATTTGCAGGGATTTCCTCAACAGGAACTGATTCAGCAACATGATCTTCTACATCTGCTTCTTGCATAGAAGCATCTTCATATTTTGCAGCCGGAATCTCAGAATCTCCATTCTCAAGTGCCTGAAGAATGGCAGCTAGATTCCTAGGGGCAGAAGGACCTTCAACTTCTGGTGGGTCAACAACTTCCGGAATGACCAAGCTTGGGTCTTTCTTAGAAGGGTTTTCCCTCAGAAAGTCAAAGAGAGTCTTGAAATCCCCAAGTAGAACAGGATATTGAGGTATCCAGACCACAATCTCCCTGCAAGGGTTAGCTTCCAATGCAGCAGCTAGTCTTGCTTCTTCCAATTCATCCACAAACTGCTTCTCCTTAGCAGCAACACAATTTCTGAGAGGATGGTAGTATATACCATTATCACCCTCCAGAAGGTAACCAGGGTAACCTGGGGCAGCAGCCACTAGTCTTTTCTGTACTCCCATAGCTTCTACTTGAAAATCCTTGCGAAAGCTTTTCCCAAGATTTCTTGTAGAAACATCATCCAGACCATTTAGAAAGGCATCCTTCAGAAGGTCTAGACTGCTAATCACCTCATGTCTGAATAGTTCCAAGTAGGTATAGGGTTCAGGTTCAGGCGGATTGAAGGTGAATTTGTAGTCAGGGTAGAGAAGACAGTAGGGTTTGGATTCTCTGGTAGGTAAGGGATGGGATATAGAAGGTGGAGGTGCGGTGGATGAGGAAGAGGGGATATCTGAGAGAATGATTGATGAGGATGGGATATCAGAAAGGATAGATTGAGAAGAGGATGGAGTATTTGTAAAGGGAATTGGTGAGAAAGATTTATCTAAAGAAGTTGGGGGAAGAATACTTAGAGGTGTGGGGTTTAGAATGGGAGAGGAAAAAGATGATGGAGAAGGATTTGGTAAAGTGAAGTTTACTTTAGGTTCAGATGGGGGTGATTGGAGAGATGGTTTAGGGACAGAAGGAGGTGGAGTAAAAACCTGCCTGGAGATTTGTACAGAAGAAGCATGTGAAGATCTGGTTCTGTGAAAGGAATCTCTGATCCTTTTCTCCCTTCGTTCTTCAGAGTCCACCTTGTCAGGATCATAGGTGACCCTGAACTTCTTGGCTTTCATAACCTCATCTTCTCCGGCCTTTCTTTTTAGCCTAGCCTTTTGTTCCTTCTGATCCTTCTTCAGAAGATCAGCCTTGGACGGAAGTACTCTGCCACGGATCCAAGCAGGATCAATATCTGATTGCTTCCTAACACAATCTTCTAGGTAAAGCTTGACAACCTGATGCAGTTCTTTATGAAATAAAGAGGCAAAGCCTTCAACAGCAACTCTTCTTGACAGAATGTCAGGAAAGCTTGTGCACACAGAAGGTACATTTTGAATGAGTTCCAGTCTGAACAAATCCACACCATTGAAGATGGGACCTTGAACTACTCCAAGAAAATGAGATGCATTGAGTTTTCTGATGGAGTCCAGCACTTTGCTTTCAATCAGAATGTCTGAAATCATTCTTCCGAACGGAATAGTCGTTCTTGGAATATGAGGGTACTTCGCCCTTTCATCTTCTCTTGACTCAAAGATAGAAGTCTTCAGATTCTCAAACAGAATATGCGAGATGTTGATCTCAGTCTTTTAGGCAATGCAGAAAAGAGTATACTTGTGATCCGGACTGATGTAGGAGGAGGAGAGCATCCTCTTTCTATGGTGAAGGGAACCCAGAATAATCTCAGCCCATGCTTTATAAAATGGCCTTAAGGTGCCCGTGTTATGAGAATCAATTCCAAAAGCCAGAGAGATTTGTTTTTCAACTTTAGACCAGTCAACTGTTGCATGACGAAGACCAGACCAACCTTCTTCATCATTCAGATTGTACAGCTTCCTGATTAGCTTTTCAGTGATAACCACTTCATGCCCTAACACGAATGAAATGATGGCAGTTGGAGTAACCGTTGCATGTACCCAGAAATCCTTCACAAGTTCAGGATAAATTGGACCAACCAATCTATCAAGATATTTAGATCATCCTTGCTCAAAGATTCTTGCATCACACTTAAAGCCATTTGCTTTAAGGTTGTTGATGTCCACAGCAGATTCACATAGAACTTCCAGTTCTTCCGTGGGTATTAAGCATGTTTCCAATGGAGCATACTCATATTTGCGTAGAAGGATCTGTGTAGAAGTGAGTCTTTCTTTTGCATTTGATGAACATGAAGATGAGTTCATGATGATTATGCTTTGAGATCAAATCAAAAACTAGGGTTTGAAAACAGATGCAACGAAAGGGATGCACAAAAGAGAGAGAGAGAAAAGAAGGAGTGAAGGTGAAGCGGGTTATTTAAAAGATTTGAAAATAACGAAATCATTATGCATTTAATGAGAAATGACATTAGGAGAGAGAACATGGTAAATGAAATGATTTAACACAGTTACCTAGATCGGCGTCTTTTCAACTGCACGCTTTTTACTAACCGTACAGACATGCGTTCACCATCCAAAAATAGATGACAGCTGTATTTTTCTGAATAGACTTTACGCCTACTGATTCTGATCACTGCTTCTGATTGTCACTCTTTAGGAATGATCTTGTTCTGATAGGATCATCTTTCTTTCCAAGGATCACATCTTCTGAATGAGCTGAAGCAAGTCTAGGTGATCTTCTGACAGTTGGCTCTTCAGAAATCCTGAGATTCTCTAAAGATGCAGCAACTTGATCTTCTGATCCATTGCTTCTGAGACTGCCAGCTTCTGCAGAATTGCTTCTTGGTTCTACAGCTTCTGATATATCAATATCTACATCTGCAAAATTCTCAAGCTGCTTTGGTTTTTCAAGACCAAGCTTATCATCAAACCTGATATTGATTGATTCTTCTACAATCAATGTTTCAGTATTGTATACTCTGTAGCCTTTAGAGCGTTCAGAATATCCAAGAAGGAAACACTTTTGTGCTTTAGAATCAAACTTACCAAGATGATCTTTAGTATTCAGAATAAAACATACACATCCAAAAGGATGGAAATATGAAATGTTGGGCTTTCTGTTCTTCCACAATTCATAAGGAGTCTTATTTAGAATAGGTCTGATAGAGATTATATTCTGAATATAACACGCAGTGTTTATTGCTTCTGCCCAGAAATGCTTAGCCATATTGGTTTCATTGATCATGGTTCTGGCCATTTCTTGTAGAGTCCTATTCTTTCGCTCTACAACTCCATTTTGCTGTGGAGTTCTAGGACAAGAGAAATCATGGGCAATACCATTTTCTTTGAAGAACTCCTCAAAGAATTTGTTCTCAAATTCACCACCATGATCACTTCTGACCTTTATGATTTTGCACTCCTTCTCAGATTGGATCTGAGTGCAGAATTCAAAGAACACTGAATGAGACTCATCCTTGTGTTTCAAGAACTTTACCCATGTCCAGCGGCTATAATCATCTACGATGACTAATCCATATTTCTTCCCTCTGACAGATGCTGTTTTGACTGGGCCAAACAGATCAATGTGCAAGAGTTCTAACGGCCTTGAGGAAGAAACAACATTCTTAGACTTGAATGCAGGTCTGGAGAACTTGCCCTTCTGACATGCTTCACAAAGAGCATCTGATTTGTATTTCAGATTTGGGAGTCCTCTGACCAGATTTAGTTTGTTAATCTGAGAAATCTTTCTCAAACTAGCATGCCCTAATCTTCTGTGCCAGACCCATTGCTCTTCAGAAACAGACATAAGGCAAGTCACCTTCTGCTTCTCAAGATCAGAAAGATCAATCTTATAAATGTTGTTCTTTCTCTTGCCTGTAAATAGGATTGAGCCATCCTTCTGACTTACAGCCTTGCAAGACTTTTGATTGAAGATTATATCATAACCATTGTCACTTAATTGACTTATGGACAATAAGTTATGCGTTAATCCTTCTACAAGAAGTACATTAGTTATGGAAGGAGAGTTACCAAGACTTATGGTTCCAGAGCCAATGATTTTGCCCTTCTGATCTCCTCCAAACTTGACTTCTCCTCCTGGTTTAAGCACCAGGTCTTGGAATGTAGACCTTCTTCCCGTCATGTGTCGCGAGCACCTAGAGTCCAGGTACCATGACATTTTGCTTTTTGTCCTCTTTGCCGCCAAGGATATCTGCAACAGAAATTATCTTCTCCTTAGGTACCCACAATTTCTTGGGTCCTTTCTTGTTAGTTCTCCTCAAGTTGTGATTGAACTTGGGTTTAGCAAAATATTTAACAGGAGGAACAGCATGATATTCTTTAGGTTTGTCAGCATGATATTTCTTAGGATGTGTCACATACTTCTTGGTGTGAACAGTGTTAAACTTCTGTGCATGTGAAGTGAGCCTAATATCATGTGAGTGGCCATACTTGAACTGATCATACAATGGCTTGTATGTGATTTTCATATCATCCACAGGTTCAAGTTTGTATGGGGTTTCACCCTCAAAACCAATGCCAACTCTTTTGTTTCCAGACACAGCATATATCATAGAAGCTAGCTGACTTCTGCCAATACTTCTAGATAAGAACTTCCTGAAACTTAAATCATATTCTTTCAGAATATGGTTCAGACTGGGAGTGGATTTTTCTGAATCAGAAGGAGATCCAACATTATTGGATAATTTTAAAACTTTTTATTTTAATTCAGAATTTTCCAACTCAAGCTTCTTAGTTTCAAATTCAAATTGCTTTTTCAGCTTTTTGTATTTGATACTAAGATGAGCTTTTAATTCAAGAAGCTCTGTTAGACTGGAAACTAACTCATCTCTAGATAGTTCAGAAAATACCTCTTCAGAATCTGATTCTGATGTAGATTCTGATCCGTCATCTTCTGTAGCCATCAGCGCGAAGTTGGCCTGCTCTCCTTCAGAGTCTGATTCTGATTCTGATTCAGAATCATCCCATGTTGCCATAAGACCTTTCTTCTTATGAAACTTCTTCTTGGGATTCTCCTTCTGAAGTTTTGGACACTCGTTCTTGTAATGTCCAGGCTCATTGCACTCATAGCAGACAGCCTTCTTCTTGTCAGATCTTCTGTCACCAGAAGATTCTCCTCGTTCAAATCTCTTTGAACTTCTGAAG